>NC_051430.1:35822369-35853452 GCF_001649575.2 Kryptolebias marmoratus
GGGGGGTCGGCGGCGGCGGCTGGCCGTACGGGTCGTGGCTGCCGTGCTGCAGCGAGCTCGGGAGGTGGACGTGGTTTTTGGGGATGTGAGGCGGGGGCACGCGGAACCGCTCCGACACCTCGGACACGGGCGGCAGGTGCATGGGATCCTGGCGGCCCATGGAGGACTTGGACGCCCTCATGTGGCGGTGGTTGACGTGGGCCTGGAGGTCCCGCTGGGACAGGTAGGTGCGCTTGCAGCCTGGCACGACGCTGCACATGTAGAGGGAACCTCGCTGGCACTGTTCGATGCGCTGGACCGGGTCCGTGCAGCTGTACAGAGAGAGACTGAACACGGACGCACAAACTGAGTGACCCCGAAACAAAAACACACAACTACAATACTCAATCATTCTCTGTAAGCACTAAAAACATTATCTGCCGTACTAGATCCTAAAAAAGGTTTAAAGCCAGTTGATCAAGTAGTTGAATAAGCTCATTAATAAACATTTACATTTTAGGTAACATGTCTGACCACATTCAGGGCCTTTTTTTCCTGAAAATTGTTAAAAAAAAGTGAATCCAAATCATATTTGATTCTTAAATAGTGAACAAGACAAAAGCAATTTGACACAACAAGCACATCGGTCCAGGATAGCTACACATTCTACTCAGATTTTCAGACTTTTTAACCATTTTTGAGACACATTTTGACCGTCTGTAAACACAGCAAGAAACTGCTCAACTGCTGGGTTTACACTTTCAGGTTTTCCTCACACGTCTGTATAATTTGAGATGTTCCGAGTCCATTAAAGTAAAGATCCTAAGAAGAAACAAACGAATTTTAGAGTCTCTCACCCGGGGCACATCTTCTCTCCTTTCTTCTCGTGCAGCAAAGCGCAGTCGTAGCAGAAAACGTGTTTGCAAGGAATCTGGTAGAGAAAGTGCAAGAGTCAGACGGGAGGAACTATCCGAGGCCCGAACGGAGAAAAGGCAGCCTAGCACGTACCATCCGTCCGTACAGCTGGATGGGGAGCCCACATTTATCGCAGAAGTGAATCGGTACTTCATCCCGTTCACCGATTAAATTCAACTGTTGGGAAAGTAGCAGAAAGTCACAGAGGTTTAACATTTACTGGAGAAAAAGAGACAGAACCAAGAGTTTTCTTACAGTCTGACATTGAATCAGACTAAACCTGTCCCGTTTCAGGTTTTGAGGAAATCCTTTTTGTTGAATGCCAGAATAATGAGGATCTTCCACACCAGACAGGACCTAAGATCCAGGCTGATCCTTAAGACAGTCCAGCAAAGGGTGGTGGAGAAGATACTGTGGGACTCCCTGATCCACACTAACAAACAGGTGATGGCTAACCAACCAGACATTCTGGTAGTAAAGACTTAACTCGTAATTCCCAAAAAGAAAAAAAAAAAGAAGAGGAGGTCAGGAGCCACTGATGTAGAATGTGGATCCAATTACTTGGTTGATGTGTTTTCTAATGGAATATTTGATTAACAAAATAAAGCTGCAGCCCTAAGAATGAATATTGCGAGCAAACAGTCCGATCCCAGTAAGTGACGTACCTTATAGTCCCAAAACAGCGGCTGGGGAAACCTCCTCTGTGTTGCAAATACATCGCCGGCTTTGGTGCCACAATCAAACCTGTCCTCCTGCTTGAAGTTAAATTTATCTGTGAAACACAGCAGAGGTACGTATTACTGATACAGGGCTAAAAACTGGAAATGAATAAATTCTGAAATCTCAACGCAGGTTTTTCCCCAAATAAAACAAAACTAATCCAAGTAGGCTATTAACTAAAACCTGTTTAATAATAAATTAAAGCAGATTACTGCAAAATGCTGCCCCAAACTCACTTTCATCTGTCTAGATTATAAAACAGTCAAACTATTTCATCTTTGAAAATCAATCTGACCTTAAATGAACGTCACAGATTTATTGCCGCGTTAAATGAAAGGCTGTCTATAACTGTAACACTTAAATAAGTCAATTTAAACACTCTTTGGACTCGTTAACCCCCTTGTGCTTCACGGCCGCAGGCGCAAGCCGGCGCCGAACAACGAGGACGCGCGGCGTGCCTACCGTCCTCTCCGGGTTCGTTTTTACACGGCCTGCTGCCGGGCCTCTGGATGCGCTGCTGGGGCTTGCTCCTCAACGGCGGCTTGGATATGAGCTTGATGGGGATTCGTCGGCGAACGTCCAGTCCGCCCAAACTCCCCGAGCCGTCGCTTCCTTGAAGATCATTGTCTGCTGGGGACAAGGCAACAATCAGGGAGACAGGCGTAATATCACCCCCACACACAAGGCGGCAATTCCGTACATGTTTGACATTACCTCACGAAAAGGAAGGGCAAATTCTTCACAATAATTAAAAGGGAAAGCAATTCCTTGAAGGAAAGCATTCTGTTCGCCACCTTTCGTGCAAGAAGATGATCTTATGCTGACAAAGACAGAGCTGTAGCCGTTTTGGTCAAACCTTGAAAAGATTGAAGCCGGATTTCAAGCGATATCGCACGATTATGAGTATGTGTTGGGAACAACTCTCAGCTACTGCCACATCAAACTGTGTTTGGTGATGTTAATTAGCCATGGCGGCCATCTTGAAATTATGTTGACTTCAGCTACAGATGTCCAATTGTTACCGTCTGAGAGTTTCACTACAATCCATCCAGTGGCATGAGATATTTTGCTAACAGACACACACAGAGACGGGGGCAAAAGCATTATCGCCCGCCTGAGCCTTTTCTGGGGCTCCTAACAGCTATACATTTACACTATTTGTGTTAACATTATAAGAAGGATAAAAACAACAACAAAAAGGTATGACCTACGCAAAATGGCTAAATGTAACTGTGTGGTAGTGCTTCTTTTCTGTGCCCCTGACTTACGGAAACGACACTAACAAATTACAGCCCTAATAAACATTAAAATAAAAATAAAAATATCCATTTTCACCTGACTTGAGTGAACTGGCTGTGGGAGTACGGAGGACTAAAGTCTCGCCAAATTAGCTAACAAACCCTTAGCCTGGTTAGCATGATGCTAACAGTCGTAGCGTTGATAGTTCCGGTCTGTTACTTTATTATTGACACGTAAAATCAAAACACCTCCGTTTGGGCATGCTCGCCGAATGAACTCTCCGCGCAGTGTTGCAAACACTCTCTCTAATTAATCTGAATCTTAGCCTTCACTTCTGGCGAACTGGACGGGAGCTAACCCGCCGCTAGCCCTACACCGCGCGAGCTCTAACGGTGCGCGCGCCCGCTGAGTTTATCGCAGCGACAACGTCCTCCGCGAAGGTCGCTCGGGTTTACCTAAACACTCTCTATAACCAGAACGGTGCAAGGAAGAAAAAGGGGAAACAATAAATCGGACGAACAAACTTTGCCACCAGCGGCCCTACTTAGCCTTTAGCTTACCGCCTTGGTCCATGATCCGACGAGTGTGCGCAATGCATTGTGGGATACGGCCGACCAGATAGGAGGCTCGAGGAGAAGCCGAGTAATGAGAGGCAGGAGGAAAGGACGGAAATAAACTAAAAAAACATGTATTATTAGGTAGAAATAAAGACATTGGTAACACAGGTGATTACAGAAAAATAAATGAATAACTCAGAAGCATCACAAATCATTTTCAGTGCTTGTATAAGACTAGCATGTGGAATACAGTCTATATGTCAGCATTCACACTGATTTTCCTTGTTTGTTTGTTTTCCATCTGGGTTGTTCACAAATAAACACAATTCTGACTGTCCGAGTGTCACAGTTCAAATTTATGTTATAGCTGCAAAGATGCCACTGCTGTAACTTCGCACGCTCGTGTTCAAAGTCTTCGTTTATGACCATTCTTGTGTTGATTCGTGACGTTCCTCCTTATTTTAACGCTTCTCCATTAAAACGAGCTGTAAACTATCGATGAACGCGTCTCTTAGCAAAGTATCCCGTGAACCGCAGAACATCTAATGAAAAACATTTAGACATTGAGCTGTCATCTGTTGTGATGGCAGAAAGTAACCATGTGTGTCGACAGCTGATTGGCTTATGGAGTTATTATGATTTAAGAGGCAGGAGACAAAATCAGGCACCGAGAGGCAAGTTTCTACAGGAACTTTCTAGTTGGGGCCTGCAAAGGAATGCATGTTTTTGTGTTGCATTTACTACCCTCTGTATGTGTTTCTATCAACCTTAATACTCCCCGAACGTAAAACTGCGCCTGCACATTATATTCACTGAATCGACCACCTCGGCGTGTGATGTGAGTTACCATGACGACAGAGTTTGCCATCAGCCACACCCTAAATGCCTCATAGGTAATATGAAGAATCATTCATGTGGTTGTAAAACTTACTACTTTATTATAATTTCACCTAGAAACGTTATTCAAACAATGTGGAGGTCAGAGGACATTGGACTTTGATCAAATGATTAAACTTTTTAAATACTTACTATTTTGGGAAAACCGTAGTTCATGTTTAAAGCTACTGTACATGTTAAAAAAACATGTTATTCATCTTTTGACCATATATAGAGGAGAAAAGTAACAAGTTTCATTCCTGTACAGTGTCATATCTTTTCTGTTGTTTGTCTGTTAGCAAAATATCTCATGAACCACTTTATGGGTTTTGTTGAAACTTTCAGAAAGCACCAAAATAGATGCCTGTCTCCAACTGTTTAGCATTTGGAGTCATTCAGTATAAAAGCACCAAGTGATGCGGTCCCTTCAAAGTTTCCCCAGGAACTTTTCTAGTGTTAGTCCAATGCTGTTAACACTAATTTTACTAATGTTAACTTTAGTTAAAAGCTATCATTGCGCAAATTTAGCTCGCCTTTTGTTGCTTTAAGCATTTATTTAGCCGTTTGCTACTTTTAGCTTTTAGCTAACATTTTGCTACTTTTTGATTTCAGCTACTGCTACATTTGGCTTTCAGCTCAATTTCAGCTTCGAGTATCTTGTCGCGCTAGACTCTCAGCCACTGCCGCAGCAGGTTTTAGCTAAATATCTGATGAATGTAGCCATTTTCTGTGTGGGCTGGTGTTGTGGTGGCCATATTGAATTGAGTTGCCTCCGAAAGTTAACCTGTTGTAGACGCATAATGGTCACTTTCTGTTCCCGTGTTAATGAGACTACTTCATGAGGCGAAGTTTTAAACATGGACCTTCAGAGATCAGTAGGCACCCAGAGTATAGGTTGGGGATCATTCATAGCTACTACCACATTCATTTGTAGCTCATTATCTGTAAAATTAACTGAGGTATAGCAAGGCCCCCCTTCCTGTAGCATCATTGTTGTATCTTGTTAATCTGTAGGTGTGATAGCAGGTTTCACCCTCGAATGTTGGAACACTGGGTTAGTATAGTCAATTTGGATGTCTACCTATGTTTCCATATTTACATATATATGTGTGTGTGTAATAATTATTACATATTCTATTCTAGACTTTTTTTAAAATAATTTTGTTTTTGGCATTTTCTAATAATGACTTATCTTCTAACTAAGTGTTTTGGTCTCATAATACTGCTTTTTAAATGACAGTTTTGACTTTGAATACCATATTTATAATTATAAATATTCCAATTACACTTAAAAAGATTAATTCCTATATTTTACTTTTTTTTACTACTGTTTAATTTCATAATCATGACAGTCAGAGCCTTTTTTCACAAGTGGCGGAAACGAGGCTCCATAGAAGAAGTCAACGCGACGCTCGTCCCCGTCTCCTGCGCGCTCTCGTAACAATGTCGCCATTTTGATTCGAAATTTATGACTTTCTCTTGCTTTGCATGCTAAACTTAGCCTCGCGTTTGAATTACTTTGTGCGTGAGTACGAACCCTGACCCGTCTATCAGACATAATACTAGTCGCTTCGAGTGTCAGTGAGCCGTTCATGCAGGGGTTTCCGTGGATTTGACGTTTTCAGAGCCACATTTTGACAAACGTTAGCCAAGTTGAGCTAGCTACCGTTAGCTCGTGCTTCTTCAAAACAAATCACTAACAGGCTAACGGATGTTAGCCAACACCGAGAGCTAACAGTTAGCCGCATTGACCTAATAGCTGGCTGCTTGACGATAAAATCCACAAAAGTCCAACAGAGAAGGAAGGAACGGCAGTTGGCGTTAAATAAAAGGTGAGTTTTATCCTCAGAAATGCCATTTATTTCGAGAAACTAGCACATGTTAACTCCGCTACTCTAACTACAAAGTTGTACCGAAGTTTAGAGAGCTGTTTAAGTTGGCGAACTCCGCTCAGCACTCAACTGTCATCAGCTAATTAGCTTTCATGCTAATCAGAGGAAAGGAGGAACTAGGCAGCGCTGTTTAAATTCACTTTACAAGCGGACACCTAAATATCGCCAGTTGCATTTTATTAAGTAAACAATGTTGGTCCGTTGGTTTGTTTGCTTAGGAAATGGGTTTAGCTCCTGGGAAGGTAAAATAAATTACTCGGCGCAACACAGTCGCTAAGTTTTGACTGTCAGTTGTCAGCTGCTGTAAAATGGTTTCAGTTTCAACCAGTTTCCCCGCTAAGGCGATCAAAATCATCTTGATTTAGTTTGAGTTTTCCGTGTTAGTTTACTGCCTGTTCAGAGCTGTTTTAGTGTGCTGGGAGTCGGCAGAGGCCAACTTTTACTGAGATCCAGGAACCAAACTAACACGGTTTAGCTTGAAGTGAATTTGCAAACCAGTAGTCTGTAATAATGTATTATAATGTATTATTTGCCAGCGGTTCCCCCTTCTCAGTTAGGGTGAAGTAAACAGAAATCTGAGCTACTACAGCAAGTCGTTTGATGAGCATTTCATGCCAAGGCTGTACAGAGGCTCAGTTTACATTTATTCGACCACAGAGTTTTTTTTATTGTTGCATAACCTAGCTGAAGTGATTCCCAGTGTCTTTGCAGAGCAATATAAGAAGGTGGAAACACAAACACATATTCGTCAGACCGACGTCAAACACGAGCTGTGCAATTTAGGAAATAAAAATGTGTTTAAAGTTTATTTTTTTGTAGGTGATCACGGTCTGAAGCGTCCTGATTGACAGCTGGCAGACTCAAAGGTGAACCTCACGCAAACAAGAGGAAAAGTGCAGCTCAAGTAGCATTTTAAAAAATGGAAGAATCAACACATAATCTATGATAAAACATTAGATATTAGGCTAAATTTTGCAACCTCTGAGTATTTAGGTGCAATAAGAGAGCAGGATGAGTTTCACTGTGTAGATCAGTAGGTTCCTAACGAGAGATAAACTCATTAATTGGCGGATATTTGCAATCGGCCATGCCTGTAGATAATCAATTAATAACCAAGTAGGAAAATAAAGATGGAGCAGCTGCTACAAGCAGTTCACTGTAGCCCGTACTTTATTTATTTATTTTCAAGCGAGAACTTCCTTATTATTAAGTGTACGTTTAAGCAAAGCAATTATTGGTATATTTTCTGAACTGGAAAAAAATACATAAACACATTTCCGTGACCCATCAATCAATCAGTCCGTCACCCTTTTGCCATAAGGTTACAAGAAATATTCATCATTTGTTGATTTATTTGTAGATTTGCAGATACATTTCCTTAAACGTAGAGTTGTTTTGTTTTGTTTTTTTCACGGGAAACTCTAGGTCCTCAACTAGCCCCAGAAGCAAATCCAAACTGAGCCAAGGCGAACATGTGAGCTAACCTAAATTCCAGTATTATTTTCGTTTATGTTCGTTAAAGACACCCCCTTCCTTGAAAAGAAACAAAAGTAAGTGTTTCAAGATCTGCATCGGCCGTAGGAAAAAAAACCCTCATCTGTTCCTAAAACGGTGTAGACGTTTGTTGGCTGTTTGTGTCCATTCAGCAAGCACAGGAGTGTTTCTGTAGAATTAAATTCTCTTTCACTCCTTTTTAACTTGCCTAATTACAGCCCGTTTTGGCTCACAACATCTACATGTGTGCCCTTTTATGAGCCATTGTTCTCCTTTTTTTTTCATCATCTGCTACATTCGCCGATAGACTGTTTTTTTTTGTTGTTGTTGTTGAGGCTGCCTCTGGTGGCTTCTATTTTGGATGTAAAGTCGAGTGTTTTTCTTTCCTGCTCGGCAGGTTATTATTGCCCTTGTGTGCTCTGTAAATGTATGCCAGATGGACGATGCTGCCCCTGCTGCTGCGCGTGCAAAGAAAACATCCTGTGTGTGTGTGTATGTTGGGGGGGTTGAACGAGGAAACACTTTGATTTCCTACATCGGTTTTACTTCCACGATCAACAGTTGTTAGCAAGTTGCCTTCTGCCTCTTTGTTGCGTTGTTCAGATTAACAGCTGATGGAACTGCATGAACTAGGTACAACTGCTTTGTCATAAAGCAATTGAGTATTTTTTCTTAATTATTTAAATCTTTAATTTCTTTTTATAAAAGCCTAGCATTCCCGCTTCCTTTATGCCAGAGTATCAAACAAAATTTATTATATACTAATTATGCACCGAGGGGATGGAGTTATAGCCTTTGTTTTGGCGAGATGTCATCTGTTAGCTCTTGAAGTACAAGTTGAGGATGACTCTCAGCTACTACCACACCAAACTGTAGCTCAGCGTCTGTACAACTGGCTGAGGTGCAGCCGTTTTTGTGCTAACTCCAGAAGTGATTCCTCTTATTTAAAATGAAAATCCCTTCAGTTGGTCATAAGACATTTGGCTAATGCCACAGACATATAAAACATTTGTACCTTTTTGCTTTGCTGGGTGGCACTAATTATTGCCTATGTTTGAAGCAGAAGGAGACATTGATCAGGTTTTATGGACAACACAACTAAAACCACAAGTCAAACTGTCTAACTAATATTTTTTACTGACTCTGAATTAAAACCTCACTAATACATATTTACATGTTACCAGCGTTGGGATAACAGACATGATAAACTTCCCTGCTTCTCAGATGCATTTGAACTTTAAAGTGATTTCCTAATCTTTTTTTTGGTTATTAATAAACTTTCCATGCTGTGCAGGTTATGGTGAGCCTCGCTGCGTCCTGACTCCCGAAGAGGCCTTCGTTTTAGGAGACGACCCATGCTGATAAATGCCAGGCCTCACCACACTCTTTGTTGTCTGCGCAAACACAAATGCCTGCCTGGCCGTGAGGGAGGTCTGATTAAAGATATCCATATTTCATCCACTGGTATGTTGTGCAAACTCAACACCGGTTGTTGTTGTTGGACAAATAATGGCTGCTTTTACTTGTGCAGGGGGTCCAAATGGTCTTTGCTGTAAACAAAGTTGTTTTTCAGTCACAACCACAGTTTTCTTATAGACCTGTCAGTTTTTTGCATTCATTTAGAGCAGCACTTTGTTTCAGAGTTACTGACAGTATGTAACTTTCATGCTAAAAACAGATTTTGTTGTTTTCTCAGTGGTGCAAGTTGATTTTGTGGCCAAATTCTACAGGAATCTATGAAAAAAAAAACTGAGTAAAATTTGTATAAAGTTGACTTTATTTCAACAGGCTGTATATTTTAGAAAAAACAGTGTAAGTGTTTTCTTTCTGTAGCCATTGTGTTTGAGATGAAAGTAAAAGTAATGTGAACTCTTGAGTTTGTTAAGATCAGAGTCTCTTTACTTTCTTTTCACCCACACAATTAGTTTTTTCCTATTGTTTCTGAGGACCTCATTCACCTGTGCATTACCTTTTTTATCCCTTCTTTCCCATGCTCGTGATTCAGGGTTGAGTTCCCCACCCCAGCGGCCATCATGTTTTGGAAGTTTGACCTGCACACCTCCTCCCACATCGACCAGCTGCTGGACAGGGAGGACGTGACGCTGAGAGAGCTGATGGAAGAGGACGACGTGCTGCAGGAGTGCAAGGCCCAGAACCGGCGGCTGCTCCTGTTTCTCTCTCAGGACCACTGCATGCAAGAGCTGGTCAGCCTCATTACTACAGAGCCGCCTGCTGACCTGGAGGAAAAGAGCCGCTTCAAGTAAGACGATAACAAGAGAAACTAGAGAAGTTGCGTTCTTTTTTGGGGGGGGGGAATTCAGTGTCAATGCTGACTGTTGAATAATTTGCTGCTAAAGTTAAAACAAGCAGAACAGAGGCTGAAATCAGCCAAACACGCTAAAAACTGAAATTGACAAAACAGACACTAAAATGAGCAAGAGTTACTGGGCAAGAAGGGGACTAAGGGAGGAGGAAACTCATCTTAAAACTTTTAATATGAGTTTTCTGTTTGCCACTCTCCCATAAATCTCAGTCTGGTGGAGAACCTGAGCTCAGTCTCTCCCATCTCACCTGCTGAAGCTTGGAGCTCCTTCAGAGGGCTCCTTCAGAGGGCTCCTTCAGAGGGCTCCTTCAGAGGGCTCCTCTTGGTGGTCTCTCTCACTCTTCTCCTTGTTCACGGTCACTCAGTTTGTGAGGACGGCCTGCTCTTGGTAGATTGACACACGTCCCATATTCCTTCCGTTTCATGTTCAGGGCCTTGGAAATCCCTTTGTTTCCATTAGCAAGGCCACCATCTTTTCTTTTTTTTTAAGGGGGTGAATTTTTATGCAATCACTGATTTTATTTAATTAGCATCACTCTGTAGAAATTAGATTTTTGGATGTTTATTTTATGAAGAAGGCCAATTTATACTAACCATGATTGATTTTTGACAGCAATAAAAGCAGAAAACATGAATACTGCTGCTGCTTAGAAAACTCCTTCTGATTTTCCCTGTAAGGTTTCCTAATATTGCCTGTGAGCTCCTGACCTCAGATGTGACCATTATAAATGATAAGCTTGGTGGGGATGAGTCACTGCTTGAGGTGCTCTACCACTTCCTGGAGCGGGACCCACCCCTCAACCCCCTACTCGCCAGCTTCTTCAGCAAAACCATTGGCAATCTCATTGCCAGGAAAACTGAACAGGTGAGGTGGAAATGATCATTTCAGCAAATACCTTATTCTAGTTCATCTCTGCCCAAATACTAAACATTACTTTGATTCTGTTTTTTTCCAGGTTATTGCATTTTTAAAGAAAAAAGAAGGCTTTATCGACCTGGTGCTCAAACACATCGACGCCTCTGCCATGATGGACCTGCTGCTTCGCCTCATTAGCTGTGTGGAACCCGCCCCGTTGAGACAGGAAGTCCTGCATGTAAGCTACCAACACATCCATGACCTTCTCTGGCTGAACACTCAGCAATCGAAGACTGTATTTGACCTTTTTTTGTGTGTTTTGTCTTCCTTTCCAGTGGCTGAATGAGGAGAGGTTGGTGCAGAGACTTATAGAGCTTATCCATACTGGCAAAGATGAAGAGGTGAGTGAGCGGGAAGCAGAGGTGTTCTTCCACATCTGTGTTTTCACGACGTTTCCACAAAGCTGGTCGAAGTTCTCATTTATTGATTCGCTTGTTTATTTTTCAGAGACAATCTAATGCATCCCAAACGCTTTGTGATATCATCCGCCTTAGTCGAGACCAGGCCAGTCAGATGCAGGAGAACGTGGAGTCTGACCCGTTATTGGCTGTTCTGGAGTCGTAAGTTTCTAATGCTGTTTGCTTTAAGTTATAGGGAAAGAAAAGAATAAGGAGGAAATAATGAATAAACAACTAAACAATAAAAAAAGAACCATAATATCACTGCTGATTCAAGATCTCTAATCTGGGGAAGAGACAATCAAAAAATGAAAGGTTTCTAGTAAGTGTATGGTTTTTTCAGTGAGAAAATGTACCCATGTGTGCTTTAGTCTTTTGTCAAACTGTGGCTGAGCACTGAGGGCCTCTGGGTTTTAGGTAAAGGAACAATGAGAATCCCACGTTGCAGAGTGGGGGTGTAATGGTACATGTATTCGTACCGAACTACCATAGTTCAGACGTTTTGACATGGGTACATATCTTAGAAGATGAGTACAGCGGACACTACATCAAATAAAGCAAGAATCGCTGGTTCAGGCGAACACAAAGGCTTAAAGACCTCCCTGTTTGTTTCAAATCCATCAGAAAGTTTCCCGGTCATGATCCGCAGCAGTGGAGGGAGACGACAGGTGCGCTGTATAGCAAGCAAACATGTCATTTAATGTGTGCACTGTTTGTGCATTTCATTTTCCCACCATCAAACTCACTGCCTGAGAAGCTTGGTGATTGGTTCACATTTTATTTGTTTTATATTTTGCACACTGGAAGATGTTATTCAATCTAAGTCAAATTTATTGAAACAAACTCTCCTTTATGACTTTATTTGTTTTTGTAAAATTGTCTTAACCCAAAGGAGACGTACCTTTCTTCATTTGTGCCAAATCGTGGCCCTCATATCAAGCTACCTAATGAGCCACTCAGTTGCATTTATTTACCATTAGAACATCTACACTGACTCGTAAAAGCGGGACAGTTGTGGAGCTCACGTGCGTTCTCTCTAATTGGCCAAATGGGAAAAAAAAACGGATGTTTTGTGAAGTTCTGGTTATTGTGATAGCCCCTACCATATAGGAACAAAAACCGGTGGCAGAACCTGTGGTTTTGAGCATTTTGAAAATTTTAGTATTTCTAATTCTTCTTCGTGCAACATTGGCTTGTCAGCTTTTGTTTCTTCCTATCTCTGCTTGTTTCAGGCAGGAGACTGTAGCAGGGCTTCTCAGAAACATGTTTGAGGGGGAGAGGAGCGAGGTCTCCATCGTTAACGGAACTCAAGTGCTACTTACCTTACTGGAGACCAGAAGGTCTGGGTGAGTGTCAGCTGTTTAATTGATAAATCAAGTCAGTTTAGTTTTGGTATCGGGATCCGTTCCTCCTACAGCAATCAGCCATAACATTATGAACAGCCCTGACTCTGGTGGAGACTTTGACTCCACTGAACCTCTGGAGGTTTTCTGTCAGGAACAGATCTGTGAAGTCCTGGAAGCTGTGACTTGTGCCACCTTCATCTCTTACATGATGATGGGTTCTCCTTCTCTGCAGTAAACCGCCATGCACTACGTTTCTGTGAACTGGATAAGTGAATATAGGGACCTCTTCTTGATAGAGTAGTTTGACAAGTTTTAGGGAATGTTTTGTCGAATAGTTATCACTAGTTGGCAGCTTTTCAGTCATGCCATCAAAGAAAAGGAGTCTGTAGAAAGAGGAAGATGTCCTCCTACAGGCTTCCTACAGTGGTGACTTTTTTAATAACGTTTCTGAGGCATATATAAAAAAACTCTTGCTCAAAAATGTTATCCTGGTTTGAAAGAGCACGCTACTTGTTTAGTTTATTTAAAACCCCTACACTTTTTGTTTAGTTTGTTGCTGTCTTCTCAACTAAACATCCGTGTTACGATGTTCTGAGGCGGCTGAATGTCCAAGTCTCGTCTGATTAGCTTTGTCTCAGGAGTTCCTGACGAGACGCACTGCTAAGGTGGACTGATCCGTCCAGCAGCCTCAGGAGATCGACGCCGGCAGAGTAACGCTGACCTTGTTTGGTTGAGTAAATAGTGACAAACTAAACAGTGTCCCGCAAAAAGTGTAAAGGTCCAAGTTTTTGCTAGTAAAGCGTTCTTTGACACCAGCAGGACATTTTTGAGCAATGGTTAGTCATTGACCTGACTCTCGTAGGAGAACTGCTTCTCCTTTCTCCATACGTCGTTGTCTGCGACTGATGTCACAGCCAGCGAAGTTCTAACCTCTGAAATGGAAATGGCCACTGATGGCAGAGAGTCGTGGCTATCATCTTGCTAAGTGCTGCACCTGTCAGTATATTTTTTACACACATTTTTAATGCCTTGTATGTACTGTATGCTGTGTCATTAGTCCAAAAACTCATAGAAATAACCTGAATTTACTCAAATAAACGTATGTCATTCATATTGGGAGTTAGGGGGCGAGTATGCTGTAATGAGCCCAGTCAAGTGTTTATTGGCAGTTAGTTGGAATATGCTGACCCTCAGTAACCTCCTGCATCGTAATTATAGCGCTCTAAAACACAGAGCTGAAGATGCTGAGGTTCTCCTTGGGAGGGACGAGGATGGACAGGATCAGGACTGAGGTCCTCAGAGGTCCAGCACAGGTTGAAGGACTGGGAGACAAAGACTGAGACAGTTTGGGCATGTCCAGAGGAGGGACAGAAGGATGTTAGAGACAAAGAGGACAGATATGGATGCAGTTAGAGAGGACGCAGAGGACAGAGGACAGAGTTAGATGGAGGACGATGACTCGCTGTTGTGACGTTTGCATAGTCTGCACTGCACAGACTTTTGTTGTTTTATAACGTTTTGACAGAACAGTGCTTCAGCTTGACCAACCTGTCTCTTTAGTTGCTGTTTTTTAGTTTATCACACTTTCTTTTTCCAACATATCTTTCTGTAAAAACAATTTCTCTTCTGTCCGGCGTATCCCATCTACTGACAGCTGCTTGTGGTCATAATGTTATGGCTGATTGATGTACGGCTTCGGTGCAGTAAACCTTGTATTGGTACGAACCTGCTTCCCTGTTTCTTTGACAGTAACAGGCAAACCTGACCTGGTTTTATTTGTCTGCTTGTCTCCGTCAGGTTGGAAGGGTTGATGGATCTGTATTCTCAGGGTTACGAAAGGTCTTACACTGTCAGCAGCAGTATTTTAAATGCCATTGAGCCCCATTTAAAGGACTTCCAGCAGCTTCTTCTGGATCCCCCCAAGGTAACATCCTCACTGCCAAATCATGACGCTAAGCTAACAGATTGTAGCTGGAAAAATTATTTTGGTGCTCCACGTCTCCTATCAGAGATTGTTTCCTACTATTTTTTTTTTTTTTTGCTTAATTACGACTTGAGTCTTGTTGTATAAGTATAAATTCTGGTCTATTCCCCCTTCACAGAAAAGTGCAATATTGACGACCGTTGGCGTTCTAGAGCAGCCACTGGGGAACGCCCGCCTTCACGTGGCCCGATTGGTGGCCGCCCTGTTGCAAACCAGCGTACCCAATATCTGCCAGGAGCTCTGCAATCTTGCCACCATGGACCTACTACTGGTGAGCCAAACACGGCCATGCACGGACGCCGTGGCTGTTCTCGTTCTCATCGCGGCCGTTCCTTCAAAAAGCTGCGCGAGATCAGAACAAGTTTGGTCATGAGGCAGAGAGGCACTAATAATCCCATCACATTATTTGACCAAAGAGCAGTGCGTGTGGCTTCATGAAACAGGTTGTTGTAAAAACACAAAGCTTTGTTTGCAGTTTAACGGGCAGGATATTCAAAGTAAAATAACAGTCACACTCGGGAGGTCAATTATGGTTCATATACGATCAATTTTACTATAAAACATAGAAGTGATTTCACGTTCATTGTTGCTTATAAAGGAGCAATAAATGTGTTTTGAGTTTGCTTTATCAAGAGAAACTGTTACACCTTAGTTTTCTTTTACATATGTGGTAATTCATATTTTTATTGGCAGCCGCTGAAGGTGAAAGGGCAACTGTGTGTGTGTGCTTTTTGTTACCTTTTAGGTCCTTCTCTGGTATAATCACCTACCTTATCAGGACCAGTAGCCCTATAGATGGCTGTTATGTTGGGGTTAGGTGTAGTGTTTAGAGGTAAATTTAGTTTAGGTTGGGGTTCGGTTTGGGGGTCAGGGTTAGGCTACAGAAATGAATGAAAGCCACTTTAATGTCCTAAAAACAATAGAAATCCAAACTTGTGTTTATGCGTCGAGACTCTTCCTCTGACAGCTAACTGATCGAGCAAGATCTGTTTTTAAAACTTTGCCACAAACTTTTCGAGTCAACTCTTTCTGTCTGTTTCGCAAAATAGCGCACAAACCACACGACAGATTGTAAGGAAACTTTCAGAGAGTAACCACTGGATGTACAACTGATTAGCTATTGGAGTCACTTTAATTCGAGATGACCATCGCAGCTGATCGATGTTAGCCAACACAGAAAAAGCTCTAACTCAGTCAGAGTTAAGGCTTTATGCTGTAGTAGCTGACATTAATCTTTACCACATACTCAGAGATAACACCAGATCTCAGACATCTCATGAGGTTGCACATACTGGCATTTTAAGCTATAACTCCATTTCATCTCATCCCAAGATGATCTTAGTCTCAAACTCTGCCATAGAAGGTGGTGGGCAACATGCACGCCTTCAGAATTTTCTCTGGTATTTCCTATCAGGGGTTTTGTATCCCTGAAATTGGTGGTGTCACAGTGGTGTTGGATTTTGACATGGCTGCACTCTTGCAGCATGTTACTGACTCTGGCTCCGTCTCTGTAGGATCTGTTCTTCAAATACTCTTGGAATAACTTTTTGCACTTCCAAGTGGAGCTGTGCGTGGCAGCTATCCTGAACCACCCTTCCTCAGAAGAGCAGCCCGGCCCAGGCCTTCAGAACCACGACGGGAAGCCCGGAGCCTCCAACTCTGAGGTGCAGGTGGGGGGAGAAGGAGAGGAGACGGGCACGAGCAGCGACCCACAAACGTCGATTCATAATGCCCTGGTGGCACATGTAAGTGGCTTCAGCAGCTTGATGTCCTGAAAGTGTTTGCTCGGCCGTTTCTACGCAGTTATTTATTTCCTGTTTACCCTTCAGCTTTTCCAGAAGTGTCATCTAGTTCAAAGAATCCTTGATGCTTGGGAGGAGAATGACAAAATACAGTAAGAATCTTTAAATATGCGTCTGTTAAACATATTTGTGCTGACGGGAGTTGCTTTGCTGTCGTCCTGTTTAATTAAAGGTTTTCAAAGTGTGTATTTGTAAATGTCAGGGCTGAAGGTGGCACCAGGAGAGGCAACATGGGCCATCTGACCAGAATTGCCAACATGGTGGTCCAGAACCTTGAAAAAGGACCAGTACAGGCCCAGATGACAGACCTCATTAAAGGTAGTACTGCTGTGCAGCACTTTAACACCCGCTCAGGTGCAAAAAGAAACGTTTCCGTATGCGTTCACTCTGTTGCAGAGCTGCCAGAGGACTGCAGAGGTCGCTGGGAGAGCTTTGTGGATGAGACTTTAAGAGAAACTAACAGGAGAAACACGGTAGAGCTGGTGAGATGTTCTTATGTTTCTTTAATGAATCGTAGTTGGTTCACTTTCCCTCAGTCCGTCGTCTTCTCTCCTCTTTAAGCCTCAGCGGTTTTTGAGGACAAGGCTGTGCGAGCAAGAGTCAGAGCAGCCGTAACCAAATTTTCAGCAAATGTGGTGTTTCTTGTCAGATGTTTCTTTAATAAATGTAAAGAAATCAAAGCCATATGCGTCTGTAATTGATAAACAAAAATGGCTCTTTTGGAGATGCCAGTTTGGCAGCATCTCTTCATCGAGGACACGCAGCACTTTGCATCTGCTGATGTGTTACAGAACTTGGTGCGTTTACCATCTGCAGACAGAAGAAAATGTCCGAGTCCGTCACCCCACAGGTGCCATGATTACCCCACTTTGTTCAGAATTTCCTCCACCTCTGACACCGACAAGCTTTTTAACTGCCTCTGCCACGCTAATGAATTAGCCTTTTCCTGAGTCCTCAGACTTTGCTTCCTCAAAGGTGGACGTTGTAGCCAGATTAAGGAAATCCTCAAAATCTACAGTCCAGTCCGGGTCAGACCCCCAAGCCAAGCACAGCCTGGGAGGGAGCCTGCTTTCTGAGTCGGCATGGTTTACCAGAACCTCCTTGAGGCCAAACGGGGGTCACACCTCTCAGCCTCCCAAGGAACGTTTACTTCAGGGTGTTGGAAGCGAAGCTCTGACCGACTGTCGGACCTCTGATTTTAGGAAGAGCCGTGTGACAGTGGACCAGATCTTCACCCTTGAGGGGTTACTACGAGGGTCATAGGAGGTGGACTGTCCCGCCTACATTTGTTTTATATCCTGAGTGGGGGTGCCAGGTTGCTTTTAAGACTCATCTGGTCCCTGTAAAACCAAAGTGAGTGTTGTGTCTGGATCCTTGGCACATAGTTCAGTTTGGACTCTACCTGGGCCGCCCCTCGTCTTTGGTCCTATTTGTGGTGTTCATGAACCGGATGTCAGGGTGCAGTCGTGGAGAGGAGTGTGTTTAGCTTGTGAACCTTAGGGTCTCGTCTCTGGAGATGATGTGCTTCTGTTGGTGTCTTCAAGCGTCCTTCAGCGTGCACTGGGGTAGTTTTCAGATGAGAGTCTGACACCATTGTTCTCAACTGGTAAATGGTTAATGGGGTGTATCTTTGGCTGAAACAGAGGAGTTTAGGTATCAGGGAGTCCTGATCACGAGTCATGGGAGGATGGAGTGGGAAATGGATCGGAGCCTCATCTCCTCTGATTCTGTGATAAAAGCTGAGCTGGAAGGCAAAACCTGTGATTTGCCTTCATTTCTGGATCATGACTGAAAGAACAAGATCAAGCATTTGAAACGATATTTAGTTCTGCCAGATATAATTTTTATAATCAGCCGCTGCTTCTCATCATCAAAAGAAGTCAGCTGAGGTGGTTCAGGCTTCTGATTGGTGTACTTCCTGGGTTTCTAAGCACATCCCACAGGGAGGAGATCCCAGAACCTTCTGGAGGGATTATATTTCCTTTCTGGAGTTTGATTTATTCTTATTTTAATAGCAGTAGCTGGGTTTTCATTTTGTAAGTTTAAAGTGATGGACATATAAGACCCCCCAGGCATCTGATTCACCTGTGTGTCTGCAGGTAAGCACCCACCACATGCACTCATCCAGCGAGGACGATGAGATGGAGAGCCCCTTCCCCAACGACTTGTCTCTTCAACAGGTAATTTCACCTCAGCTGGGGATCCCCTCAGTAACAACTATCGATAAAATAACCTGCCGCCTTCGGTCTTTGCAGGCATTCTCAGATTATCAGATCCAACAGATGACTGCCAACTTTGTGGAACAGTTTGGGTTCCACGACGAGGAGTTCAGCGAGCACGATGAAAATATTAAGTATGTTGGAACTTCCTGCGTCACGATTCTTCTGTTGCAGTTTTCTTGATATTCTTTACCACTGGCTGACGTTTAAACATGTTGTTCTCTTTCCGCAGTGCCACATTTGACAGAATTGCAGACATAGAATTCATTCTAGATGCTGATGATAATAGTGTAAGTTTTCATTTTTTTTTACTTTAAAAAACAAGCTGCCAAGTCTGTCCAGTGCTGCTTCTCACAGACAGTTTAATATAGTTAACAGCAGTTTATAAATGGTGAATTATCCATTTGTTCAGTCTATAGTGAGGCTGTAAATTTTACCTATTTTCATCCACTATAGTTCCCTTAAAACTAGACAATTCATTGCAGTCTGTTTTTAAACTTAGCCTACATTAACGCTCATCATTGTGTTGGCTTTTGGTACAAAAAGATTCCTTAAATTTGTCCGTAAATATTTAGTATTTCTTTGAAGACTTCTGTAAAATGCCCTTCCTGTCCACCTACCAGCATGCTTAGTTCGTCCTTTACTCATGCAGGCCTAATTAATTTATCACAAGACAAAAACATCAGCAGACTGTTGTGCTGAGATAACTGAGCTTTATCATTTGTGTTTTATTAAAAAAGAAAATGGCTTGCAGTGATTTAAAGTTCATTTCCCTGAAGTCGTGCAGCTAAAAAACCCCCTGATCATAGTTTCCACTTCATAATCCTTTCAAAATAAACTCCAGTGGCAGGAAAAGATCCTGGGATGCTAATGTTTTGTGGAGGCGTGTCAAAGAAAGCATCCTGACTGAAAAAGCACCTTTTATTAAACAACTTGATGTGTAACAGTGAATCACAGATATATGTAAATAATTTTCATGTCGGTGTTAAGGAAACAGATGATGATGACAGAAGTTATGACATCCCATAACCCCATTGAGTCTGCTGTATACAGTGACCACCACGTCGTAAATGAGCGAGTGAATTTCATTCTGTTACCGCTCTCTGCAGATTGGCTGTCTGAGACAAGTTGTCAAGAAGTGGTGGATCACTTCCTGGTCCCACAGGTTTCACCACATTTTCTCACAGCCTTAAAATAGAATCATTTCTTTCCTGCTTCCTAGAACAATATGCCTTTTGTCTTGACTCGTACATCTTTTCTTTTATTTATTTTTTGTTGAGCAGATTACTCCCCATTTCCACTTCCAGGTTTCTTAATGAAACGTCATGCTTGGTACTGACAAGCTTTTAGAGGCTGGACGTTTGTCCCGACCTCGGTGTTGGGCTGTCAGATTGCAGGAGGGCTGAATTCTCTCAATGCTTAATGAAAATGTTTTCATTAAGCATTGAGACCTTCGGAGGTGGTCTGGAGCCATCATATCTGATGTCGGCCCTCCTGTTGACCTGAGGTAACCCCACCCTGGCAGCTGAGCAGATATCCTGGGGTTAAAATTAAAGTCTGCTCAGCTGGTTGAGGGTAATTAAATAGCAGTCCTTAGGAATAATCTAAAGATTTTCTTATTTCTAGCTAAAAGTTTTATTGAAGTGTTTATTAGGATTCATAATAAAATGATCTGTTTTGTTGTAAGTGGATGAGAGGGCGACGTGTGGGTGAGTTTATCTGGTTTAATGTTTGAATTGATCAGAGCTGGGGGACTTCTGAGCCGTCCATCACAGAACAGCAGCCGTTATCTTGACCTCATTAAAGACAGAGCTGACATGACGCTCACAGCGAAGCCGTCAGAGCGCTGAGTTTTACTGTGGAGGGTTGTTACAGGGGCACGGAGCTCTGGTTGTATGCTTCTTTATTCCTCTTATATTGTCTGTTAGGTAAAAAGTGTCTCAAGTAGCTCTGAACCGTGTTAATGTAGCTTAGATGTCTGATTGTACGTCCTTGTTGTTGCTCGCTGACGGCTGAAAACACATCATTCACATCTGATCGTAAAAACGCCGTGGGATACACATCTTCCCTCCAAATGTGAACAGAGCTTTCAGATCTGACCACATTCAGTCGAATCGCTTGAACACAAATTCAGAACTGTTTCTGAAACAACAAATGTCAACTTATTTTCTGTAATCCATAACTTTAGACTCTAAGCGGTTGTAACGTTTCAGTGTCAACAGAATCAATCAATTCTAAAAAACAGAAGTTTTTAGCCTGTGGTTTAAAGACTACAATGTCTTGGATTATGTTTGCTGCAGATTAAGTTTGTTCTGTTTTTGTCCACAGACCAACGCAGCGGCTTTTGAAGCTTGCTGTAAAGAGAGGATACACCAGTTTGATGATGCTGAAGAGGAAGAGGACATTTGGGAGGAGAAGGAGATCAACTATGCAACACAAGCTAAATCCAGAACAAGGTGAGCTTGATTCTGTGCCGACTGCAGGTCTTCATGTGCCACAGACCGTAACCTTTAACCCCCCATCTCTCCCCCACCTTCGCCTCTTTCAGGTTTGGGGTCTGTCAAACCTCCGAGGGAAGCTCCAGGAGCAGCATGGAAAACGGGCACCGGGAACGGGATCGTGGGTCCGAATCCGACGAGGACGAAGATTCCGAGCAGAGCGCATCAGATGCAGGTAAATTCTGATCCCAGAACACAACTAAGCTGTCAACTTTGGTCTCGGTAAACAGCCTTTTGTTCTTCGTTTCGTCCACAGGTCCAGACTGGACGGCGAATTTCAGGGATTCTGAAGGGACTGTCACACCCCAGTCGCCAACAGGGTGGGAGAACCTGGGTGGGAGTGGAGCAGAAACACAAGAAACAGGCTGGGCCAACTTCTCTGAGTTCCAGCCAGTTACTGGGTGAGGAAAAAAAACTTCCACATCATTCCCAGGAGTTAAACTTCTTGTTTGTTTAGGAAAATGTTGAACATTGAACCAACGGTTTCCTGGATATTTCCTAGGAATAATAAGCAGATGGGGGGAATTCGAGTTTGTTTTGCTTTTAAAAGCAGCTGTTTGGATTTGCAGCTGCTTCCAGTTATATATGCACGTGTCTGATGTAAACATCCACTCACCTTCAAAATAAAAGCAGAGATTTTGGATTTGCATGCAGAATTATTTATATTTGATTTCTGATTTTTCATTGACCACTTGTTTTAGAAATATGGAAATTTGATAATTATTAGTTTTAACAATACAAATATGATTTTTTTACTTCCTGGTTCCTTTTAGTACTGAGACAGAACCCTGTTGCAGCTCTCCTGAGGACGGCGCCGATGCAGAGAAACAAGCCAAACTAAACCACGAGGAGAGTGGTGAGCACCTGCTTCTCCCTAAAAATCCCTCGCACTCCTTCCTGGTTTGAGCTCACAGAACCGAGTCCACCTCTGTTTCTGTCTGCAGATGCCAGTGCCTCTTCGGGTCCTTCTGTAGTGGAAGAAGGCAAGAAGGCTCCACTTGTGGCCTCAGACAGCAGCTCCTCCGGCGGGTCCGACAGCGAGGAGGATGACAAGAATGCTGGTGCTCCTCCGGCTGCAGTGAACGCCACAGAAGCAGCCCCCAGTAACAAGACCGCTGACCTCAAAAGGTCTGTATGTGGTAGGGTACAAGAGTGTGGAGCTAAAGGAAATTAGGCTTTTGTTTTTTATTGACACTACTTGGAAGCACTGAGAGCTAATCAGTAAGTGCAGCTCGGGGATGGACAAGATGGACTTTAAAGTTTGTCACAATATTTTCTAGTTTTTATTACAATAAACAACGCTATAAAAGTTACACTTTGACACATCTTTTTGGGCTGTAAATCTATCAAACTAGAGCTTTACAAACACAAATATTACTCTAAAATTAAGTCACTCATTAAACTGCTTTACTACACCAGTTACATTTAGGTTGTGCAGCTAAACAATATGTTCAAATCAAAACAAACTCAGTATTTATTCTGTTGTGGCACACACTGCAGTCGTAGTTCATACAGCTAAAGTAACAACACTATATTATAAGACGAACTGTCAGTGAATGGTCCATTTCAAGTTTCTGTCATATATAAGGCGCATTAAGCAAAACCAAACAGCCCCGTCTTTTTGGAGAATACTGTCACGTATGAACGCCTCCACCGCTCGCTCAGGTCCACGAACGTGACGCAACAAACCGTGACTATAACTGAGCCTTAATGCTGCGAGCGCTGCAGCTTTGTAGTTTACCAAAGTTTTACTAAAACATTACGACTTCTTACATATATAAGGCGCTCTATCGTTTTTTGAGAAAATTGAAGGCTTTTAAGAGCGCCTTATAGTCCAGATTATACAGTATTTATTTTTGATATTTAGACTTATAATTATTCATAAGTATTGAGTTTAATTATAAATGAGTGTCACCTAACAAGCAGACTGTTTTTCTTTAATGGATACACAAACATGAGCCACCTAAACCAAAACTGTTTGTAAAGCAACGATCGGAGTCGGAGATGTTGTCGAGTTGGGTTCCCCTCATCTGTCTCAGTGTGGCAGATTTCCAGTTTCCTGCTCCAGTGAACAAAAACAGGCAACAAAATAAAGATAAAAGGATGTTAGGAGGAAAGCAGAGCGATGTTGGTGGGACGCATCTCTAACAACACATAGTGTCAGGAGGTTATTTCTTTGTGCTAATTCTTCTAACTTCACCTGTAAAACCAGTGATGGGTGTCGTTCCTCTGGAAGACGAGCCGGGACTGACTGGGAAGAAATGTACAAACTGCCAGCGTAGTGGATGTTTTTTATTTTTAAATGACAAGAAAAGTAGAGGGAAATTCCCCTCGCTGCAAGGCTCTCCGTAAGGGGAGGGCTGCTGTCAAGAACAGAAAAATTCAGTTCTTTTCTTATTGTTATAGCAGGATGACTCATTTTTTTATTGTGGGGAACTTTTCACAACATATCGTTGTGCTTATTTTTTTTTGTAAACTATTATGAATTAAAATGGAGCATCTTTTCTGCCCTTTTTGCACATGTTCCTGTATTACCCCTGGTTGACCAGTCCACTCTGCAGCTACACACAGAGAACTGCTGTCGATGTGAACCTCTATATTTAAGCCATAATTATGACCTTGATGTAATTATAGCCTGGAGCGGGATTTGAAATTACTAGATGCGTTCAGTTTTCTGTTTTTGTTCCTCTGTTCCACTGAGTAAACTTCTGCTTCAGCTGAGAGGACTTTAAGTTTGGTAACTGGACAGTGGCGTCACTCCCAGGCCTGAGACAGTCTGTACTGCTGGATTACATTATTCTCATCTGCTTTTCTTCACATTGGTACACACAAACTCTTAAAGATGCACAGTTTGTGATCGCAATTCAATTCAAAAATACTTTATTTATCCCATAAGGAAATTAAATGGGGAGAAAACATCTGTCTGCCTCTTTAATAAATTATTGTCAGTTTTGGAACAACGTTCACACCTTAATGTGAATATTCTGCGACCCAGGAGCAACTCGCCTGTACAAAAGAAGACATGACATCATACGCTGCATGCTGTGTTTATGGAAGTCCATATATATATATATATATATATATATATATATGGACACGTGTCAGCTCTAAAGTTGTGCAGTCAAAGGCGACAAAATTATCTGCCTTGCTTGTTTCGTCCAGTGTTTACATTTGATCTTGCCCCTTCCTGCCTACTCCGGTGCAAAACTGCAGTAAAAGTAGAAACGAGCTCAAGTATCGACATCACGCCACTGATACAATCCAACGCCAGCATTAGCATCATATGTAGATTCTTAGTCCTGCAGCACATGGCGAATCTGAAAAGTTTTAAAAAAAGACAAAGCAACTAAACTTCTAATCTGAAGCTGAAGAGCTGCGAGCTTTAAACTGCCTGATGTTAGTGCCGATAATATTAAATATTTGGATTGAACTGCAAACCTAACAGTAAGCTTTGTTTCCTGCAGTGAGGAGAGTCCGGCGCCTCTGGAGAAACTCTGTCAGATCGTCCTGCAGCCGAGGACAAACCTGTAAACGCACAGACTGATAGAAAGTAAGTATCCACGGGACGCCACATCTGATCTGTGTTACAAATAATATTGATGTGGATTACAGCTGCCCCATGCTCCACCAGCGCTACAAATCTGTGACTGCACATGGTCACGTCTATAGTAGCAGTGCTGGCGGCGCAGTGCTTAGAGCTGTCGCCTGGAGCATTTCTCTGTGTTCTCCCTGTGCTCAGATGGGTCATTGGTAACTCTTAAACTGTCCCTAGGTGTGAATGGTTGTTTGTCTCTATGTGTCCCTGTGACAGACTTTCGACCTGTCCAGGGTGTCCCCCGTTCCCCGCCTCTCCCACAGTTACTGCTGGATATGATGGGTGAGCCTGCAGCGGGTGAGGGTGTGATGGATGAGCCTGCAGTGGGTGAGCCTGTGATGGATGAGCCTGCAGCGGGTGAGGCTGCAGTGGGTGAGGCTGCAGCGGATGAGGGTGAGGCTGCAGCGGGTGAGGGTGAGCCTGCAGCGGGTGAGCCTGTGATGGATGAGCCTGCAGCGGGTGAGGCTGCAGTGGGTGAGGCTGCAGCGAGTGAGGCTGCAGCAGGTGAGGCTGCAGCGGGTGAGGCTGCAGCGGGTGAGCCTGCAGCGGGTGAGCCTGTGATGGATGAGCCTGCAGTGGGTGAGGCTGTGATGGATGAGGCTGCAGCGGGTGAGGCTGCAGCGGGTGAGCCTGCAGCGGGTGAGGCTGCAGCGAGTGAGGGTGAGCCTGCAGCGGGTGAGGGTGAGCCTGCAGTGGGTGAGGCTGCAGTGGGTGAGGCTGCAGTGGGTGAGGCTGCAGCGGGTGAGGCTGCAGCGGGTGAGGCTGCAGCGGGTGAGGGTGAGCCTGCAGCGGGTGAGCCTGTGATGGATGAGCCTGCAGCGGGTGAGGCTGCAGCGGGTGAGGCTGCAGCGAGTGAGGGTGAGCCTGCAGCGGGTGAGGGTGAGCCTGCAGTGGGTGAGGCTGTGATGGGTGAGGCTGCAGCGGGTGAGCCTGCAGCGGGTGAGCCTGTGACAGTGCTGCCTACCTCTGGACTGAACAGTGAGTGTCATGTAGTGAGCAGAGTAATATCTCCTCCAGAAGTCCCGCAGCCTCCTGTAGGTGTTGATCTGTTTCTCTTTGGGCTCGTGCTTTAACGTCTGAGCGTTACCTGAAGGAACAGATGAAACACCAACCCTGATCTGCAGGTCCAGGTCCAGCAGTATGTTTTCCAACATTCAGACAGGAAATTCACTGGCTTAGCTGATTGGGTTTGAGCTGCTGTGTGTGGTCTCAGTGTGTCCCACTCACCCCAGAAGAACTTGCTCATAGGGTGTCCCGGTTTGGCCAAATTCCCAAACAGCATCTCCTTACGATGGGAGTCGGACGGCCTCGCCAGCTGGTACTCTGAGGAGATGACAGGAAGCGAAGGTGAAGTCGGACTCGCAGGATGTCAACAATAAAACTGGTAGACTGAAGACTCACCGCTGTCCACAGCCTCCACCTCTCTGTCCACTGCGTCCTCAATCATCAGAGGACAGATGAAGAACTGAGCCCACCTGGACACAGACACCACACCGTCTGTTAGTCTTCATCACCTGAGAGCTTCTCACACAGAATAAAACCTGGTTATACAACCCAGTTTAAACCAATGAAACGCAGAGCTCAGTGCTCTTAGCTTCCTGCAGGTAAAGCTCACCTGTCGAGTGCCTCTCTGAAATACTTCCTCTGCACATCAAACTGGAAAATGGTTCTCTCACAGTCAGTGGAGGCGTTGTCACTTCCTCCATGTTTCTTCAGGAAAGCATCAAAACCGTTCTCTGCCGGATATTTCTGACTGCCCATGAACACCACTGAGGACAGCAGGAAGACACAGAGACGAGGGTCAACACACAACACCAGGAAGTAACACAACAACAACCAGGAAGTAACACAACAACAACCAGGAAGTAACACAACAACAACCAGGAAGTAACACAACAACCAGGAAGTAACAACAACAACAACCAGGAAGTAACTGTCACTGCACGATCCGTACCATCAGCTCTTTTACGCCTGCGCTGAAAGAAATACTTCCAGATCGCTGTTGATGCTTCATTTAGGAAAATGTACTGGAAATAATTACTTCCAGCCTTAATTATAAAGGTCTGCTAAATTATATCCTGTAAGCTGATTTAATACAACACATATATACAAATATATAAATGAAATATATTTATAAAACATACCATATTTATAATAATTAGAATATCTCTTTCTATGAATTGAATTATTTTCCTAGACAACATTATAATTCTGTTTATGAATAAGAACTGTCTTAATGAACTTTGAAAATTATAATTCAGTAGAAAAATGTGTCAGTGCGCCCCCTGGTGGAGCCCTAACTGACAACAGAAGATCTTTATTTTAATAAAAGCATCTTTTGAGATTTACTGTAGAAATCTATCCTCCTGGCTTACTTCGCTACATTTTATATGTTCTATTTGTTGCTCTCTTTGTATTTGTTAGAAAATATCTTTTTGCAACTACAGAAAATTACAAGATTAGCTAAATGTGTTCACAGACTGTATAAGACTTTATCTTACCTTAATTTATTACTTCATCTTTCCTCTCGTTTGATTATTCTACACAGGAAAATGTTTATTTGAGTAACGTATTTTAAGAAAAATATTTCTTGCAGTATCTATGATCTGTGGCATCTATGTAGTTTTCATCAAACTCAAACTCCAAGAAAATATTTAGCTTTACAAGTGTCACTTTATTAAAACTTGTTTTGCTGTTCAAAATTAGGAGTAAGCATGTATAGCAGTGTTAACTTCGGAGCAGGAACAGAACAGAACTGAAACAGCAAAAAACCCTCATTATCACAACTTTCCAACCATATGGAAACAAAACATGAACAGGGAAATAAAGGAACTACATTCACGAAACCCCATCACATCAACGCAACTGTTATAAAACATTTCCATGTCTTCCTGACAGTGGAAGGAAATCAAGAAGTCATCTCTTCAGTATTCTTGAGTGGCTTGGCTCATCTGTAACACTTCAGGCTCCTCTGTCTCCCCACTGAATAAGACCTGGTTCTCGTTTATCCACTGAATAAGACCTGGTGCTCGTTTATCCACTGAATAAGACCTGGTGCTCGTTTATCCACTGAATAAGGCCTGGTGCTCGTTTATCCACTGAATAAGGCCTCGTACTCGTTTATCCACTGAATAAGGCCTCGTACTCGTTTATCCAGTCCCATGCAGTAAGTCAGTCCTTCAGGATCTGCACCTGTCCCCCAGGTTGCACAAATATAACAGAAATAATCAGAATTTACATTTGTACCACTTCAGAATAATGTTTCTTTCTTTCAGCACATCATGCATGTAGGTAATGTAAATTAAAAGATTCTTAGTTGTCAGCTTCTCTATATGAATCTGGGACTCCTGGTGTATTCAGTCTGCAGAGACATGTTTGAGCCCTCTTGGCCTGTGACAGGCTGTTGAAGAGATGCAGAACCAGCAGCTTGGTGCTGCTCACCTTCTCCACCATCAAACACCAACCTTAGTGTTGTCCTCTCCATCTTCACTATCCCTGGATGACATTTTCCCACTGGTGGACCTTGGAACCCTGAAAATAGGTCCCAGGGATCCTTAAGGAAGTTGGGCTGATTCTTCAGTCCATTGTGCAAATGGATATCCATGCCTTTGAATGTAGCCAAAGGATCACTTGTACAATTGTAAAATGATAAATCAAGGACACTGAAACGTTCTTTGTGAATGTACCCTTCAATGAAAAACCTCTCCATTAGCTGGAGGCACAACCAACGTCGAATCCTTGGCATCTCCCACTAAAACATTATCAGTACAACACAAATTAGTAGTGGTTTGAAGGATTGGAACTTATATAGCACTTTTCAGGACACTCAAAAACACGTTACAAGAGAAAAATGTAGTCAGCCAAAAAAAAAAAACACCATACCTGTGAAAAGGTGAATGGGGTTGATGTGCAGATGCAGAGAGCATACTGTAAAACATCAAACAACTATAAGACAGTTTATTTACCAAGGTATACCATCAGCATGAAGATCCCACAGTCGTCTCCAGAAGACTGAAGAGAAACAGAAGGACACAAGCAAAATTTAAGAAAAGGAAAATCGCATTTAGTGACTAAATATATGCATTTCATTGCATAATTGTTCCCATTTTGATAAGTTAAAACATACTTCAAGATCTCTCCCTGTCTTCTCTGTCCATGGTCCTGAATTAATGAAGGCTGCAATGCGTCTGCACACAGTTGAGTTATAAAATTACATGAAAGTATGTGTACTGAACAACTAGCCTGAGAACAAGGCCTTTATGAACAACTAGCCTGAGAACGAGACTTTTATGAACAACTAGCCTGAGAACGAGGCCTTTATGAATAACTAGCCTGGGAACGAGGCTTTTATGAATTCAGCCTCATCACCAAAACCATCAGAGTGAAGAGGCAAGAAACACTACCTCTCTCTGTTTTACCAGCAGAACCTGCAATTGATGTTTTTGTTATTATCAATGAAAAAACAACAAAACATATGCCTGCATTAAACTTATCTTAAACAGAAAAATGCTATTACACAGAGAAGGTAGTGATTAGCAGCATCTTTCGTGGTCAGGTCCTAATAGTACCAATATATATTAATATACATATTATATCAATAGAAAAAGAGACAATGAAAAGAATAGCGAGACGGATGGATTAATAAAATACTTACAGGCAATGAACACAGAGGAGCCACATCGAGATCAAAAATGTGTATCTCTCCTCCCTTATGAAAACAGAAAACAGACATTATATATTTTAATTGATCATCTGATCTGGTGACATTACAATTACAGGTAATAGCAAAGGGGCTAGTAACATGAGTAAGGAGAACCAAAATCAGCCCATTTATTCTGGACATTGTGGTGCAGAGAGAGGGGCTTTAAATACTTGTGATTCAGGGCTCCTAGGTTAATATATGAAAAAGGTATCAATGCTTACAAGACCGTCTTGAACTGGGTTCACATCTTTTTCCCACTTTGCTCCAGAAGAACCATATAAGTGCTCCAGCTGCAGATTCACTGACGAGTATCCATGGTCCTGGAGAAGCTTCCTCTCAGTTTGTTGTTCACCTGATTATATGTATGAGGACAAAATCAAATCAGTTATTAAAAAACATAAATAGAAAGACTACTAACCCATTGAGGATTGGGGGTGGGGCATGTAAATGAACTCACTTTTTAACCTATAATATGGCCTGAGTCTTGACACATTGACCTTCTGGGAGGTAGATCCCTTCTTCACAGTGGCTACTCCTTTGCTTGAAATGTTTCCAATGATGGAAGGTCTCTGTGCTGGCTGGGTAATGTCCTCTGAAATCAAACACTCATCTCCAGTCTCAACAGTCTCTACTTGGGTTTCTGGTCCCCAAAGGTCTTCTGCTGTCTTGCTTGTGCTCCATGCTCCATAAGCAAGATAGAATAATAGGTTTGTTACATCTACTCTTGTCTTGACAGTTACAAACCCTGGCATTTATATGTTTTATTTCAGTCAGTTGGTTCTCAATTTCCTCCTCAGCATTTCCAACCTCAAAGCTGTCTCCCATTGTGCAGGCATTCATAACCTCCGGCAGACTCCAGCAGACGTGTATTTGGTTGAAGACTGATGACAGAAAAGCACATGCTTAGCTTTTCAAGACATTAAACCTTTAGTGCAAATGAACTGGCAATAGGATTACCTGCTTTCAGGGTGGTGGAGGTCCCAGTCATGACTGTCATTTACGTACTTCCTCAGAGCACGTTTCATATTTTGATTTGTCCTTTCATTCTAAAAGTAGTCACAAATTATTTAATTTAAATGAAACAGGACTGTAAAGTGTTCACTCTTGCAACAAAACCCAAGCTTTACCTGTCCATCGGTCTGGGGGTGGTAGGCACTTGAAACAGCATGCTGAATGTTTCACAGACAGATACTGTCTTTCAGCTGCAGGGAAAAGGAAGATATCTTCACATGACTGAAGTTTGCAGCAATAACAGAGAAAAAAGATGAAATTTCACCTGGTTCACAAACTCCTTGCCCTGATCAGTAATTATTTTCCTGACTAGCCCAAACATATACAACATGGAGATGATTGCTGAAGACACCTCCACAGAGGTCTTTGATCACAGTCAGGACATACAGGTGCTGGTCATAAAATTAGAATATCATGAAAAAGTAGATTGATTTCAGTAATTCCATTTAAAAAGTGAAACTTGTATATTATATCCATACATTACATACAAACTCATATATTTCAAATGTTTATTTCGTTTAATTTTGATGATTACAAATGACAACAAATGAAAATCTCAAATTCATCATATCAGAAAATTAGAATATTACTGAAGACCAATAAAAACAAAGGATTTA
>NC_051430.1:35854874-35861680 GCF_001649575.2 Kryptolebias marmoratus
AAATTAAACGAAATAAACATTTGAAATATATGAGTTTGTATGTAATGTATGAATATAATATACAAGTTTCACTTTTTAAATGGAATTACTGAAATCAATCTACTTTTTCATGATATTCTAATTTTATGACCAGCACCTGTAATTGTTTCCCCTCGATGTCTCTGGGAGAGGCCCGATCAGGGTTCCTTGACCTGAAAGACATTAAATAAAATTAGTACACAAAAATAAAAAAAATGATGTTGGAAAGGCACTACTTGTAAAAACAGTGTTTAGTCTATAAAAGTAAAACAACCTTGATTAAATATGAAACTGGTGCCACAGTTTTCAGAGGGTCATTAACTTGGCAGCGGTGACAACATTTGACCTGAAAGACAAATTTGCAGTCCAGCTGATGAAGCTAATGGACAATAAAATCAGCAAAAGAAGAAGAACAAGTTACACCATAAGTCTTAAATCCTAAAAATGTTGATAGTGGTCAATGTTAAAGTTTGTTCTGTAAGGTATGATCTATACTTAATTAGTTGCTTGTTACCCAATCGTTCACATCTTGTTTAATTGTGAGCCAGGAGTATCTCGACTGGTCCTCTTCCCGTGGTGAAAATTGAAATATTTTGCTCTTTATGTGACGTCATGGTTGCGCATGTTCAGATTGGTCGTAGCGGTCTAGCAAAATGCTATTAAATCATTTTTATTTAAGATTATTGTTATTCTCTTTAAATCATATATTATTTATACTACTGCAATGAAAAACAAAAAAGCCCTCCCGGAAGTAATTCATTTAGTGCATGCGTAAAAGAGCTGACGGTACGGATCGTGCAGTGACAGTTACAACAAACAGGAAGTAACACAACAAACAGGAAGTAACACAACAAACAGGAAGTGACACAAAAACCAGGAAGTAACACAACAACCAGGAAGTAACACAACAAACAGGAAGTGACACAACAAACAGGAAGTGACACAACAACCAGGAAGTAACACAACAGGAAATAACAATGTTTAAAGAACAATGAGAGTAAACATGTAAAGCAAGACTCAGTGCCGAATAAAACATGACACACAGACGTTAAGATACTTCTGTTCATAAAGGCTTTACACACAATCATCCAGAACATTATGACCACTGACAGGTGAGGCATTGATTATCTGGTTACCATGGCAGCTGGTAGTAGGTGGGATCTAGCAGACAGCAGGTGAACTTTCTGTCCTTGGAGTTAAAACTACAAGTGTTTAGTGTGGGGATTGGCTCGACTTTCATCAGAGGAGTTGTGATGGTTCAACAGCCGGGTCAGAACTGGGTCACACCTGCAGATCTGTGGGATGCTCTGGACCAACCAGTTTGATTCGTGGAAGCCCCTCCTCTTTTCAGGACTTACACCTGCTGAGCCAGAGACTCCAGCAGCCTGTCGGAGGGTCCCAGAGTGAGATGGGTCAGAACTGTTCTGGTAGAAGGTGGCACTACTGAGTATTAGGCTGTAGGTCATAATGTTTTGGCTGACCAACGCGTGACAATGATTCGATCAATGAAAGCAAACAGATGTTTGTGTTATCTCCAACACATCAGGATGACTGACAGCAGGTAACTCACTGTGCTCCAGGAAGTGGGCGAGGCCCGGCAGGTCGTCAGGGTCGCTGAAGCTCCCAACACCGATACACAACGCAGCAGCTGCCTGAAAACACACACACACACACACACAAATCCAGGAGTGAAGTCTGTCTCAACATTTATTCAAACCTATGATCAAAGTGAACAACGCTGACCTTCATCATCCTTTCACCCACCTGCTTCTCTGAGCTCTTCGTCTTCTTCGTTGCCTTTTCCTCGTCCTGCTCAACAAAGTCACTGTCCTGATCTTCCTCTTTGTCATTCTCCTCCTCCTCCTCAGAGCCCTCACCAGAATCCTCTTCCTCTTGGCCCTCCTCCTCCTCCGGCTCCCTCGGCTCCTCAGAATTCTCGCTGCCTCCCGTCCCGTCGGAGCTGCTGAAGTCGGAGATGAGGAGCGCCCTGAGCCCGTTGCTCAGCTCGATGTATCTGCAGAGGAAGACGTTCAGATCCTGATCTGATAAACCTGAGATATGAACCTTCTGTGAGGAGAGCTCCCCCTCAGAAACCACAAACACAACAACTCACAATGAGACCTTTGTGGCGTTCTGATATTGTAAATGTAAAAGTGTCCCATGTAATCAATAAAAACAACCAGCTGATGTCTAATGTTCGAACAGCTGTTCTTCTCTCACCTGTACTTCTTTGGATCACTGGGCGATTTAATGATTTCTGGGTCATCCTGCTCGTTTGTGTCGGCTCTTCCGTCTCCAGCAGCTGTCCTGATGTCCTGTGGAGGCGGAGACTCGTCCTGCTCCGGGACGACCATCGGACCTGCTGCTCCACCACCACTCACAGACTTGTTGGTCTGAGGCATCTGGTAACTATAACTGTTATTATTTTACCTTGTAGTCACCCCTCAGCGGGCTTTTATACCACAGCACACGTTTATTTAAAGATGTAAGAAGAGTGAATAAATCAAGCTTGGCAAACAGAAAGCATGAAAAGATGAGGCCAGAAAACAAGAATAAACCCAGCTGTGGCTTTACTCTGATGGAAATGACTGATAAACAACTAAAAATCCTCTGATTTGAGTCTTTTTATCATGAAAAACAGATTTTGTAGATGCTATCTTCAATTTGACCACTAGACATCAGTAACATTAAACTTTTAGGTTTGGGAATTTAAAATAAGTCTTAATATTTTAACACTTTTTACACCGACTGCAGATGCAACTGCTGTTATTCAGGATAAATATGATTTCTGCTGTGAAATTACTACACGAAACTCACAGTAACATAATTGTGATTTATTATTTCAGTAAACAAATTGATCCATATAAAAACTTAATGAGAATAAAATCCGATTTCATCAGCAGATAGAAAATGATTACTTACTCATTACAATGTTGAGATATATGATATAAAGTACAAATCCTCTAACCTTAAACTTGTTTTGGTATTTGTTTTATTTTGTTTTTTAAAGTGTAATTATTACACTATTCTTTGCCGAATTTTCAAGTGCGATAAGTTATTTAAAAAAAATAATTCTGGTTATTTTCCATGATGAAAGCTGGCAGGAATCATATCTAGAATGAAAACCTCGGATTTTATGAATGGAGTTTGGTGGCACCGGATTAACATCCGGCAGAGCCCGGTGGATTTCGGACCTGAACCGGGAGTTTAACATCAGCAAACACCGAGAAACCAGAGGACAAACTCTGTGACATAAATATCCACCAAACCGAGCTATAAAAAAAGAGTCAGAAATAAAAATACTTAATGACAGCTTTAAATCAGCAGATCAGATCAGATCCCTGTTAGCTAATCCTGCTAACGGCTAACTCTGCGGCAGTGGTCCGGACCGGCTTTCCTTCCGTTCGGCCGGCCGGCCGACCGGTCAGAGGTTCCGCCTGGACTTTGACAGCAGTTCGGCCTGCTGGGGTTCGGGCTCACCTTCCTGCAGTGACGTGCGGTGAGGTTCATGGTTGGTGAGGCACTGACTCCTTTAGAGTCAGATTTACAAATATATAAACCCAAAAGAGTAGATTATTCAATTGGGTACTGGTTATTTCACAGCTCATCAGCGTTCTTCTCTCTCTCTCTCTCTCTCTCTCTCTCTCTCTCTCTCTCTCTCTCTCTCTCTCTCTCACACACACACACGCGCGCGCGCGTAAGATACGTATTAAGGGTAAGTAAAGATAAGAAAAAACGTTACAAATACCATTTTGGCAGTCTGTTGGAGCAAAACACAAAAACTAACGGCTCGCGGCAGTGCACGTGACTCTCACTCGCCTCTGCGTAAAAGCAGCAACAAGCTCCCGTTGGCTCACGTGCGCCCCCTTCAGTGCGGCAGAGTACTGCACTTCTTCTTCTTCTTCTTCTTCTTCTTCTTCTTCTTCTTCTTCTTCTTCTTTGGCGTTTTCTGGCAGTTTGCAAACTTTGTGTTTTACCGCCATCAACTGGACGGAGATGTAATTCAGAAAATCATTTTCTATATATCTTCAATAACTAAATTTTATATATATATACTTATACACTCACACACACATACATACTAAATCCTCTCAGCTAATTTTGTATCTTTTAAATATTTAATAAGTGCTTGAATTATATCATGTGATTGATGCTTCCTTAATAAATTAGCCATAGTTACTGAAATCCACATTACCCTTTCCATTTCTTTCCTCTCTTTTACATATTTCTACAATAAATTAACACATGTTTTACTCCTTCTATTTCCCCGCAATAAGAACAATCACCTGATGATATTTTTAAACCACTGTTTAAACTAGTATGCCCAATCTTCAACCTATTAATCCATACTTCCTCTCTCCTATTCATTATACTATTGTTTCTAATGTTTACCTCTTTTTGTATTTTATATAAATGCTTTCCTCTTTCTTCTAAATTCCATCTCTCCTGCCATATATTATTTATTTTATCTTTAATAATTACTTTTATTTCTGCTCTACTTTGTGGCACATTATATTCAATTTCTCTTGCCTTAACTGCTTCTTTAGCTAACTTATCTACTTTTTCATTACCTACAATCCCTTTATGTGCTGGAACCCATGTGAATTGAACACTTATCTTTTGTTGCTTTATACCATATATCAAATAACTAACATCATCTAAAAATCTTGACGATTTTCAGACTTTCCACTTAGAATACTAGTTAGGCAAGACATTGAATCTGAACAGATACCTACCTTACTGGGCTTCACCTCCACCACCCATTGCAATGCTAAAATAATTGGCAACATCTCTGCTGAGAGCACTGCCTGCCTCACCCTGTGCCTTTTCACTGCGGTTTTATCTCCCATCAGCAAAACTAAATATGTCACTAACAGATATTAAATGGTTAAAGACATTAGCCAGACTGTGGAAAATCAGGGTATATAAATGTATGTGCAAACAATATATTGGCAACATGCAGCGATATGGCAACAGGCAAGGGACAATTGCATGTATCAACCCAGTTTGTAATGGAGGCTCATTGCTGCCGCACCTCGCGTTTCACCCTTTTATTTGAACAGGAAATATGCAATTTCAGCAATTTTGACTATAAAAATGTTTGAAATTAGTCATACATACAGATCAGTGGACAAATATTAATATTCATTTTATGTTATCTTTTTTTTTTCTTGTCATGATGACAGGTGAGGCTCTGCTTCACCTGCCTCCCCTGACCGCACGTCGGACAGGTGCTGCTGAAAGTTCGGAGTTTCAATGAAGCAACTGCCGCCTTTCAGCGGTCCTCAAAACAAAGACTCTGATTGGCTGAGGATGTGAATCACAGCCCGTCAGCCTGTCTGATTGGTCAACTCTGTGACGTCAGCGTAATGTTGGAAATAAAACAACCGTTTTAAGGCAGCAGGTCTCAAACAATAACATAAACAAAATGTTTGACATGTTTTATTAGTGCTTTAATAAACGGAAAATAAAAAAATAAGGTTTTAATAACCAATTATTTTTAAATCGTTTTAAACAAGAATGAAAATAAATCAATGAATAAATTCTAAAGTTTTATGAATATTTAGGATGAAACTTCCCCTGAAAGTTTCCCCTTGACCTTCCCTCCCTGCAGAAGGTTCCCAGGTGATCATCAGGGGGTTCAAAGGTCATAGAAGTGATGCCCTTTAAGCTTTAGCATGAACATTACAACACCTGCACTGAATGTCAGCAGCAGAGGCAGACTTCATATTACATTTAAAACAAAAATAAAACCTCAAAGAAACAGACAAGAATCAGCTGTTCTGATTAAAGATCATGATTTTATTATACTAAGTTCATCTATAATATACAAACATTCACAATAATTTGTACAATCACTTTGTGCTTCTCCATATGGAGTGAACTGTAAGACAACAAGTTTACAGGAACTCTCTATAGTCCATAGTTTACAGAAAAATAAGATCATACTCAACAACGTTATATTTAGTTCTAACTCTATCATTTACAAATTCACTGAAAAAATAAAATCATATGAAGACAATGTTAATATTGTATTTTCATCAATATGAAGACACGTGGTGGGAGTACACGCTAACGTGCGCTGTGGTCGCTATGCACCAGTTTGGCAGGATATAGTTTTTCTTCTTCATAATTATTAACAAACACACAACTTTTTGTTCTCGTCTTTCAGAAACACACACATCTCAAAATATCACACACTTTAAACACAAGAACCCTTAAAACTGAACACGCAATAAATATGAGAACCATATGCAACAATAATGTCACGCACACACGTGATCATGGAGGATACACTGCAAACATGGCTGCCTACATGAATACACTTGCTAAAGGGGCGGAGCTTCCTCACTTTGCTCTACTCATGGGTGGGCGTGACAACAAAACAGCTTCAGGGTGTCGGCCATAAGAAGGCTTGTCCGCGGCCTGTGGGAGGGTGGTCCAGAATGACCTAAACTGATCCAAATCAGACCGATCCGGATTAATCCAGACTGATTCAAACTAAACCGGACTTATCCAGACCACCTGTCTGATCAGGCTAAAACTAAACCAGAGTGATTCAGGCTCATCTGGATTAAACCAAACTACCGCAGGTTTATTCCTACTGTTACAGCTGAATTTTACTGATAGATTAAAAACCAGGTTGGAATGAACTGAACAAGTTTAAACTGGACTGATCTGGAATAAACCAGAATATCCTGTAGTGAACAAAATCAAGTCAGTCTTTGTGCTTCTGGATCAGATTGGACCAAGCATCAACCTGTGTTCGGCAGGTGACTCAATGCTCA
>NC_051430.1:35861780-35865211 GCF_001649575.2 Kryptolebias marmoratus
CAGACATTCAGCAAGTGACTTGTGTATAAACTTATTCATCAAGAGATGACTTGTTTTAACCCACGTGTTTGGCAGGAGAGTTGTCTTAAAGCTAAGTCATCGACAGGTGACTCACCAAGTCAGTGTTTGGCAGGTAAATTGTAATGCAAAGTCATCAACCTTTGACTTGTTATAAGACTGAGTCAGACTTTGGCAGGTGACTTGTGTTAAAACTGAGTCACTGGCTGGTGACTTGTTTTAACACTAAGTCGATGTTTGGCAGGTGACTCGTGTTAAAACCAAGTTATTAGCAGATGACTTGTGTTCACAGAGTTAGTGTTTGGCAGCTGACTCATTGAACAAATCAATGTGTGTCGTGCAAGTTGCTGTGATTGATTCTCTGGTTTAATGCTCCACCTTGATGGTTTGCTGTGATTGGTTGTCTGTAATCAACCTTGTTGATGGTTTGCTGTGATTGGTTGTCTGTAATCGGTGTGTTTGACCTGGTTGACCTGGTGTGAATGACCTGGTTGATGTCACCACACCGATGTTGGTTTGGAGTCAGCTGCCAGCAGCCGGTCGGCCTCAGAGACACGACTATCACAGGGAAGGAAGTGTTTCATGAATGTCGGCTGCCAGCATGAACTGAAGCAGAACGAGTACGGAGAATGAATGTTACAACAGCTGATCTCGGGGTGGGGAGGGGGGTACATGGTGATGGCTGGGGGGGGGACAGACAATCAGCAGCACTTCTGAGGTAGCTGGGCAGGCTTATCAGTCAGTCTGGTGGTCTTTGATCCGGTAGCTGCTGGCGCCTCCACGTCCACTCGTTCAGACATCTTCACACAAATGATGTCTACCAGGCGCTCGAAGACCTGCCGCACATTAATGTTCTCCTTGGCACTCGTCTCATAGTACTCGAATCCTGCAGAAGTGAGCGAAAGGTTCAATCAATTGCAGCAGTGTCGCATTTATTTTTTCTGTTTCAGACAAACAGACCTGGAATCAGCTGATCAAGACCTGGGATCAGCTGACCAACAGACCTGGGATCAGATGACCAACAGACCTGGGATCAGATGACCAACAGACCTGGGATCAGCTGACCAACAGACCTGGGATCAGATGACCAACAGACCTGGGATCAGATGGCCTTTATCCTTTTTACCGGCTGATATTACAAAGAGTGTTTTCAGCTGCAGCATCTTACCTAGCTGGTCAGCCAGGTGTTTTCCTTTCTCAGGAGGTACAACTCTCTCCTCGTCCATGTCACACTTGTTTCCCACCATGATCACCTGGGCATTATCCCAGGAGTACGTCTTGATCTGAGTGGCCCTGCAGACACAAGTCAACAGCAAGCATCAGATGAGTTGAGCCCCGATCTGAGTCACAATAAACCAAACCTTTCAGCCAGCCACTGACCAGTCCTGCACAGCATTAAAGGACTCCTCGTTGGTAATGTCGTACATGAGAATGAAGCCCATGGCGCCACGATAATACGCTGTGGTGATGGTGCGGTAACGTTCCTGCCCAGCAGTGTCCTGGACAAAAACACACAAACAAAACTGACAACAGTTTCCTGGCAAATCAGGTTTAACATATCCAGGGTCCTCATATTCAGATTTGTCATATCCAGGTTCGAAGGATTCTGGCTGAAGGCATCCAGAGCGCGAACATTTCAGATCCTGAACATGTCTGATAATGGACGTGTCTCAAACATGTCTCATCCTGTGTGATCTGAAGCTGAAATCCATTCATCCGGTCTTTCAGTCTGTCCTCTTCCTCCACAGCGGCCGTGTCGCAGCCATTCAGCTAATTTTAGCTCTTTGTGAGTGTCTGCTGTGACTCAGTTTGTGTTTTCACTGCGGGATGCAGCTCGTTCACAGAGACTGAGTCTGTGTGTTTTTAAAGCAGGGTTACTGCAACATGTCCATGTGTCTTCCTTTTATATGTTGGTCATGTGACCATAGCCGCTGTATAGGTGATCAAAACAAGAAACCAACAGCAACACAGGCTACAGTTATTGTCATCTAGTGGATAAGTCAGGTCTTATTTTCTCTGAGACCTTCCTGTCACATCTGTAAGAAAAGAATCTAAACTGATGTTGTAGAAAACTTCATCAAACACATCAACTGAATCATGTGATGAAGATTTAAAGCTTGGAACTCTGCAGCTTTATGTTCAAACTGTTGAGGTGAGAAACATCTCTGAATCAAGCTCAGTTACTTTTAATTCATCTTGTTATTATTAGCATATTAACTACAGCTCCCAGGATGCTTTGCTGCACAACCAACTGCAGCTGCTCCACACATCTGACTGGCTGTGTATCGAGTCTATTTTTATACCTCATGTTGTTTTTGAATGAGTCAGCGCTGGTACGCGTGCACACACACGCGCACACACACACACACACACACACACGCGCGCACACACACATGCCTGCTGAAGCCTCTTTGCCCTAAGAAGTCCCTTTAATTGCCACAGTTGTTTGTGTGTCTGTATCATTGTGTGCACGTGTGTGTGTGACAGTGTGCACGTGTGATGCAGCAGGGAGGTGAGTGAGCGTGAGGAGCTGTTGCCATGGCAACAACATCCTCCCTGACAGAGCGAGCTGTGAGCAGAACATCATGTCTCAGTCTGCTGTTACAGAACCTTCATGTGTTTTTTTTTGAGGACTGGGATTATTTGACATTTTAGTTTTAGAGATCAGATTAAATCAGTGATTGTTTCAGAGCTTTTTCTTTACTTTCTGTCTGTGAGAAACCCACAATAAAACATCTTACTGTCATTTAAATGAACAAACTGCTCTCATCATGGACAATCTGTCCCATCCCCTTCATGACACCCTACAAAGTCAGCGAAGCTCATTTGGCAGCAGACTCACTTAGCTCTGCTGCCACAGAGAACTCAACATTTTCAGTTTCATAACAGATGATCACCAGTAAACTTCTGCCTGAACACAACTACTGTAAAAATGTTATCTTGTGCAGTACACTCTCCTGTCATTACACAGTACTACAGTACTACATTACTACAGTAAATATGCAAAGTACATGAATTCTGCCATTTTGACTGAGTGTTTCTGAAGGTTGTTTTTACTGCTTTTATTTTTTTAACTTGTCTGCTGCTGTGACAAACTAATTTTCCTCAGAGGATCAATAAAATATATTTCTATTCAATTCTGTTCTTTATTTTATTAAATATAGCTTTAGGAAACTGAAACATCACTTCCTGTGACCTTCTGCTGGTTCTAGATTGACTAAACTCCTGTTTTTCTAGAGGTGTTCCCACTGATGCTGATCACTTAATCAAAACATTCGATCAGCAGCTCCCGGCTGAAACTGAAGCAGCAGGGCTGGACCACCGAGGCTGAGTTCTGCATCAGTTTTTGTTCAGTAATTACCTAAAGCTCCTCCCCCCATCCTCACCCAGATCTGAAGCTCCTCCCCCCATCC
>NC_051430.1:35865285-35869170 GCF_001649575.2 Kryptolebias marmoratus
GACCAACAGACCTGGGATCAGATGACCAACAGACCTGGGATCAGATGACCAACAGACCTGGGATCAGATGGCCTTTATCCTTTTTACCGGCTGATATTACAAAGAGTGTTTTCAGCTGCAGCATCTTACCTAGCTGGTCAGCCAGGTGTTTTCCTTTCTCAGGAGGTACAACTCTCTCCTCGTCCATGTCACACTTGTTTCCCACCATGATCACCTGGGCATTATCCCAGGAGTACGTCTTGATCTGAGTGGCCCTGCAGACACAAGTCAACAGCAAGCATCAGATGAGTTGAGCCCCGATCTGAGTCACAATAAACCAAACCTTTCAGCCAGCCACTGACCAGTCCTGCACAGCATTAAAGGACTCCTCGTTGGTAATGTCGTACATGAGAATGAAGCCCATGGCGCCACGATAATACGCTGTGGTGATGGTGCGGTAACGTTCCTGCCCAGCAGTGTCCTGGACAAAAACACACAAACAAAACTGACAACAGTTTCCTGGCAAATCAGGTTTAACATATCCAGGGTCCTCATATTCAGATTTGTCATATCCAGGTTCGAAGGATTCTGGCTGAAGGCATCCAGAGCGCGAACATTTCAGATCCTGAACATGTCTGATAATGGACGTGTCTCAAACATGTCTCATCCTGTGTGATCTGAAGCTGAAATCCATTCATCCGGTCTTTCAGTCTGTCCTCTTCCTCCACAGCGGCCGTGTCGCAGCCATTCAGCTAATTTTAGCTCTTTGTGAGTGTCTGCTGTGACTCAGTTTGTGTTTTCACTGCGGGATGCAGCTCGTTCACAGAGACTGAGTCTGTGTGTTTTTAAAGCAGGGTTACTGCAACATGTCCATGTGTCTTCCTTTTATATGTTGGTCATGTGACCATAGCCGCTGTATAGGTGATCAAAACAAGAAACCAACAGCAACACAGGCTACAGTTATTGTCATCTAGTGGATAAGTCAGGTCTTATTTTCTCTGAGACCTTCCTGTCACATCTGTAAGAAAAGAATCTAAACTGATGTTGTAGAAAACTTCATCAAACACATCAACTGAATCATGTGATGAAGATTTAAAGCTTGGAACTCTGCAGCTTTATGTTCAAACTGTTGAGGTGAGAAACATCTCTGAATCAAGCTCAGTTACTTTTAATTCATCTTGTTATTATTAGCATATTAACTACAGCTCCCAGGATGCTTTGCTGCACAACCAACTGCAGCTGCTCCACACATCTGACTGGCTGTGTATCGAGTCTATTTTTATACCTCATGTTGTTTTTGAATGAGTCAGCGCTGGTACGCGTGCACACACACGCGCACACACACACACACACACACACACGCGCGCACACACACATGCCTGCTGAAGCCTCTTTGCCCTAAGAAGTCCCTTTAATTGCCACAGTTGTTTGTGTGTCTGTATCATTGTGTGCACGTGTGTGTGTGACAGTGTGCACGTGTGATGCAGCAGGGAGGTGAGTGAGCGTGAGGAGCTGTTGCCATGGCAACAACATCCTCCCTGACAGAGCGAGCTGTGAGCAGAACATCATGTCTCAGTCTGCTGTTACAGAACCTTCATGTGTTTTTTTTTGAGGACTGGGATTATTTGACATTTTAGTTTTAGAGATCAGATTAAATCAGTGATTGTTTCAGAGCTTTTTCTTTACTTTCTGTCTGTGAGAAACCCACAATAAAACATCTTACTGTCATTTAAATGAACAAACTGCTCTCATCATGGACAATCTGTCCCATCCCCTTCATGACACCCTACAAAGTCAGCGAAGCTCATTTGGCAGCAGACTCACTTAGCTCTGCTGCCACAGAGAACTCAACATTTTCAGTTTCATAACAGATGATCACCAGTAAACTTCTGCCTGAACACAACTACTGTAAAAATGTTATCTTGTGCAGTACACTCTCCTGTCATTACACAGTACTACAGTACTACATTACTACAGTAAATATGCAAAGTACATGAATTCTGCCATTTTGACTGAGTGTTTCTGAAGGTTGTTTTTACTGCTTTTATTTTTTTAACTTGTCTGCTGCTGTGACAAACTAATTTTCCTCAGAGGATCAATAAAATATATTTCTATTCAATTCTGTTCTTTATTTTATTAAATATAGCTTTAGGAAACTGAAACATCACTTCCTGTGACCTTCTGCTGGTTCTAGATTGACTAAACTCCTGTTTTTCTAGAGGTGTTCCCACTGATGCTGATCACTTAATCAAAACATTCGATCAGCAGCTCCCGGCTGAAACTGAAGCAGCAGGGCTGGACCACCGAGGCTGAGTTCTGCATCAGTTTTTGTTCAGTAATTACCTAAAGCTCCTCCCCCCATCCTCACCCAGATCTGAAGCTCCTCCCCCCATCCTCACCCACATCTGGAGCCCCTCCCCCCGTCCTCACCCAGATCTGCAGCTTGATCCTCTTGTCGTTGCGGTACACCGTCTTCACCTTGAAGTCGATGCCGACGGTGCTGACGAAGGAGTTGCTGAAGGAGTCGTCGGCGTAGCGGAACAGGAAGGACGTTTTCCCGACGCTGCTGTTTCCGATGATCAGCAGCTTGAACATGTAGTCAAAGTTCTGGTCGGAACCATCCCGCTGGCCGTAACGCTGATCTGCCTTCGCCATCTGATGGTCAGTAAGACGAGAGAAGAAGAGTCAGAGAGTGACTGACCAGGTCTGACTTTCAGGGTCAAAGATAAACTAGTCTATGTTAACCAGGTCAGTAGTTAACAGGTCAGTTATTAACCAGGCCAATAATAATAACTAGCAGTAACTCTTCGGGGTGATGTATTCAGACTAAAACGACACCACGAGGTAAAAATGAGCCAGAAACAGGAGGAAACATGAAGCAAAGTTTTTGGAAATATTTGCTGTATGTGGAAATAAAACGATTGTTTATTAGATGCTAATAGTTTGTTAATAATCAGCAGAATACTTGAGACTGAAGTTAGCGTGTAGTCATGTGACTGATCATGTGACCTGTCTGAGACTCTGTCAGAACCCTGAGTCTCAGACACGAAGATCTTCATCAGCAGCTGACAGGATGAAGAACAGAGGGAGCTGCTTCTTTCTCCAACCCTGATGGCTCCACCACTGGAGGAGAACATCAGGCATGTTGAGTCCAAGGACCACAGTCTCAGCTGGTCCATCAGAGTCCTCCAGAGTCCATCAGAGTCCTCCAGAGTCCATCAGAGTCCATCTCAGTCCTCCAGAGTCCATCAGAGTCCATCTCAGTCCTCCAGAGTCCATCTCAGTCCTCCAGAGTCCATCTGAATGATGCATGTAAATGATCAGGCTGCCAGGTGTCTCCTCTGTATGAAACTCTGACTATGAGATCATGTGACTCAGGTTGATCATGTGACACAGCTTCCCTCTGAATGATCAAGGTGCAGCGTTGCCATGATGACCAGCCCATGGAGGAGCTGATGATGATGAAAACATGAATTCAGATCAAACTGATCCGGTTCTGAAGGTTCTGGCAGCTCAGACACACCAAGAAAACCTGACTAGACCGTTACCATGGAGACGCCCATGGCAGCAGAGCGTCTGCAGATGTGACCAGATCCTCTCTGGGTCTTTGAGTCCTGTCTGAGCTGGTATACCACCAGTTCTTGGTTTAGACCACAGGGTCTCTAGGTTCCTCACAGGAACCACATCTAGTTGTGGTTCTGATCACCTGCAAAGACCACAGAGACCCCAAGAACTGCAGAGTCCACAGAGATCGCAGAGAACGCAGGAACCACAGAGACCACAGGGACCACAGGGACCCCAAAAAACCACAAAGGCCACACAGACTACAAGAACCATAGAGACCAGAAGAAGTGCAGAAACCACAGGGACCGCGGCTCAGTGTGTGTGTGTGTGTGTGTGTGTGTG
>NC_051430.1:35869270-35878137 GCF_001649575.2 Kryptolebias marmoratus
GGGGGGGGGGGGGGGTCGATGGGGGGTTCAGTAAGGCGACATCTTGCGGGTGCGCGAGCACCTGCGAGATGTAAAACAGTGAAAGGATCAGATTTTAAAGGATTACAATGACGTTTCGGTCCTGGTTCGGCTCTGAGCCACTATTCTGGATCCAGATCAGTGTGCACGTGCGTGTGTGTGTGTCTTACCTCTGCTGGGCGGGTCTGATGCGCGCGCTCTCTGTGCACGTGATGGAGGCGGCTCGCTTTAACAAGAGAAACGGTTCGTCCCCTTCCCCTCTGTCAGCAGCGGGCCGGATCCGAACCGAGAATCCAGCAGATCTACCTCAGCCGAACCGAACCTGCTCACACGTCTGGCTCCGAGGTGCACGCGCGAATTCACGCGGACGCGCTGCAATGATGCTGAATGAAGAGAGTCAGCAGCCAATCAAAGAGCAGCTCTACGCCGCGCGCACAGACTCAGAACGCGCACCAGCACGCACAGGCGCGCGCACGGTCACCGTGGAGCCGCAGCTAACAGTTTTCCAACATATTTTATTTTAGAACAGGATCTACCAGAAAGCCTACACTTATCTTTTCAGGAAGTCCAATTTTCGTGTCCTGTTGTCAACAGCTTCCAACCTTTCATATTAACAATAAAAAATGATAAATACACAGATGTGTTGGGAAACAGGCTGACTGATATTTGAACATGACAGAAGACTGATTCTCTCTGCGATTGAAAAACAACACACAAGACCAGGTTTTTTGTGTTTATTTGAGGTGTTTTTATTTATTAATCGACTGAAATGAAAGTTACAACCTTGACTCTATTCTGTGGAGTTGTTTTACCCAGGAATGGCTCAGAAGCGTCGTGAACACGGTCGGGTCTGACTCTCTGCTGCAGTGCGCGCTCCCAGTTTCATGGACCGGAACTGACTGATTGAAAGTTCGTTTAGGTCAAACTGAAATTTGATTTAAAAGCTAAACCCCAGCCATTTCAGTTTTTTTTCTTATTTTATTCATATATATATATATATATATATATATATATATATATATATATTCTCTCTCTCTTTCATTACTAAATCCCTTTTGTGCTTGATCTTTGTTATGCAAGTATTATGCCGTTTTGTTTGTAAATGTACAAAATGTTTGTTCTTCTCTTTTCTAAATAAAAAGAAAAAAGTTGAGGTCAAACTGAACCTGAGGTGCAGATGTGTGTGAAGCACAAACAAATAAAAACATCTGGACTTTGTTTCAGTCCGACTGAAGTCCTGTTTCAACATAAAACTCAGTTTAAACACTTTAAGTATTTTAAATTAATTGTCATGTTTTCATAAGTTCAAGTTTGTTTTATAAACTGGATTTATATTTAATTATTTGACCCATTTTTAATGAATGAACTGATGACAGTGAATCCAGCTGCTGCAGTTCCGCTGCTGACCGCCGGAGGCGCTGCGCTGCACCCTTCAACACAAGAAGAAGAAGAACTCCGTGCGCTGATTGGTTGAGCCCAGGGGCGGCGCTGGAACGGAGGAAGATGTTAGCGGTGACCAGAGGATCCTTCAGAGTTTTCAGACTTCTGGTGAGAAACAAATCCTTTCTGTAACCGAATCGAACCCGAACACGAACCTGTCCGCGCGCTGCTGCTGCACACACCTGCGGCTCACGCTAAACGTGACGTCATCGCTGCTCAGTCTGCTAACCGATGCTAATAGGCTAACGGGCTAACTGGAGTTGTGCTGCTGGTGTTCAGCGGCTCTGATGGTTCGGGTCTCGGTTCTCCGTTCGATAGTCAGCAGCTGGATCCTGGTTCTTCCGGAAATACAGGCGAGATCACGGGTCACGTGATCAGCCGTTCTGGTCACCGACAGGTGAATGATTGACAGCTGGTCAACATGGCAGCTGCCGTGGGAGGGGCTTATCTGGTCCTGGTTCGGAATGAATGAAGACCTGGGACTCTGAGGCCGGTTCTGACCCAGTAGAAGAACTGCTGGAGAAACAGATCCTGCTGGTTCTGAGCCTGGTGTTTCTCCTCAAACATCCAAAACCAGACCAGGTCCAGGTCTTGCTTTTTAAAATAAATCTGTTCAATCAAAACTCAAAAGCAGAAAGTTTATATTTTTATTTCTTTCAGTGACCTCTGTGGGCTTTTGTTTGTAAATAAAACATGGAACAGTGATGAAGCTCCAAGAGCACACGACTCATCCAGGACATCCCAAAACTACCGAGAACATCCAAAGTCCCGCAGGCCTCGCCTGCCTCACTAAGGTCAAAGGTCATGATTCATAAGAAAGGGACAAAAATGACCTCTGTGGGACACTGCTGAGCAAAAACATCAAAAGCTGTTCATCCCATTACATCTGAAGTAAAACTAACACTGCCGTTCAGGAAAAGAACATCGTAACCACAGTCAAACATGGTGGGGGTAGTGTGATGGTCTGGGATTGCTTCAGGACCATGTATTCTCTCTACCAGAAAAATCTGAAGGAGAATGTTTCACCATCAGTTTGTCTCTTGGGTTCTGTGGGAGGACAATGATTTGCAGCTCAGCAGCAACGTTCCTCTGCTGAGGTGGGAAAGATAACGTTCTCCCAAACAGCCCGTCGTTAGGTTCCCCACAGGCCCGCCTGGTTCAGAGTTTTGTTCCTTTAAACATGAACCCATCAGTTAGTTTTTACTCGGGGTGTCTTTGTCTGATATTTAATAAAAAACCAGTAGAATATGTGAGGGGGTGAATACTTTCTCACAGCACTGTTCCATCAGGTGTCATCCGTCTCACCTTTCTGTTCTCTTCCCGTCAGCTGAGTCAGCAGTACCGCCGCCGATGTCTCCGGCCGCAGAGCGTCAGACCCATCAGAACCCTTCAGAACTTCAAATGGGACAGGAGCCTGCAGACGTTCAGCAGCAGGACGCTGCACACAGCCGTCGGTAAGTGGGCCTGCAGAACCAGAACCTTCAGTCAGAACAAGTTCTTTAAGGTTTGTCCGGGTCTGGGTTCGGGTCATGTTCTCAGTGATGGCATTTGTCCTGCAGAGGATGCATTCACCATGACGACCTGTTTCCTTCAGAAAGCAGCTGATGAAACAACGTCACTGTTGTCTCAGCATGTCCACAGATCGATGATGTCACTGTTGTCTCAGCATGATGTCCACAGATCGATGATGTCACTGATGATGTCACTGTTGTCTCAGCATGTCCACAGATCGATGATGTCACTGTTGTCTCAGCATGTCCACAGATCGATGATGTCACTGTTGTCTCAGCATGATGTCCACAGATCGATGATGTCACTGATGATGTCACTGTTGTCTCAGCATGTCCACAGATCGATGATGTCACTGTTGTCTCAGCATGTCCACAGATCGATGATGTCACTGATGATGTCACTGTTGTCTCAGCATGATGTCCACAGATCGATGATGTCACTGATGATGTCACTGTTGTCTCTCTGCAGCGTGGCGAGGACCCATTGTCCAGTTCAAACTATCCGACATCGGAGAGGGGATAATGGAGGTGACGGTGAAGGAGTGGTACGTCACACACACACACACACACACACCTGAGGACTGGGGGCCAGGTGATGAGTTCAGGTGATCTAACCACAGTCAAACACCTCCTCCTTTATGATTCTGAAAACTGATATGCAGGAGACCTGACTTCATATTAAATCCTCTGAATTTTACTTTCTGAGATGAGTTACCTGACTGACCTGTGGAATGTCTCACCTGTCTCAGGTATGTGAAGGAGGGGGACAAAGTGTCCCAGTTTGACAGCATCTGTGAGGTCCAGAGTGATAAAGCCTCTGTCACCATCACAAGCCGCTACGACGGCGTCATCAAGAAACTCTACTACGACGTGGACGCCATCGCGTTTGTCGGCAAACCGTTAGTGGATATCGAGACGGAATCCAGCTCAGGTGAGGCCCACACACCTGGTGTCTCTGCAGGACCGGGTCTGCTGTTTTCTGATGCCCGCCTGTTGTCCTGCAGAACTAATCCAAGAGGAGGATGTGGTGGAGACACCCGCCATGGCCCGGGAGGAGCACACCCACCAGGAGATCAAAGGTCACAAGACCCAGGCTACTCCCGCCGTCAGGCGGCTTGCCATGGAGAACAACGTCAGTTTGTCCCCAATCTGTCTTCTGTTATTCCCCTCATTTGTCTTTAAATCCGTCCATAGTCTGTCCCCGTCTGTCCACAATATTTCCTTGATTTGTCCCCAGTGTCCTTAATCTGTCTTTATCTGTCCTCAGTCTGTCCACAGTCAGTCCCCAATCTGTCCCTAATTCATTTTAGATCTGTCTCCAATCTGTCCTTTATTCATCCTAAATCTGTCCTCAATTTGTCTCCAACCTGTCTTCAGTCTGTCCTGTCCTCCAAGTGTCTGATGTCTCTCCTGTCCTCACTCTGTCCTGTCCTCCAAGTGTCTGATGTCTCTCCTGTCCTCACTCTGTCCTGTCCTCTAAGTGTTTCATGTCTCTCCTGTCCTCCAAGTGTCTCATGTCTCTCCTGTCCTCCAAGTGTCTCATGTCTCCAGTGTAACCAGAGATCTGATTTGACCGATGTGTTTTCCCAGATAAAGCTCAGTGAGGTAGTTGGGACAGGGAAGGATGGACGGATATTGAAGGAGGACATCCTGAACTTCCTGGCCAAGCAAACGGGAGCTATCCTCCCTCCGACTCCTCCTTTCCAGGAAATCCAGACTCCAGGCCCCGCCCCCACCCCCGCCACCACCGCTTCTGCTGCCATGTCCACGAGCACTCCAGGAGCCGTCAGGCCTCCACCCAAAACTCCCAGACCCGTCTTTACTGGGAAAGACATTACTGAGCCGATCAAAGGTGAGCAGTCCAGTTGGATCAGAACCCAGCAGTGGACAGAAATGTCTCTGCGAGGTCCGCTGACATCTCTGTGCCTCTGAAGGTTTCCACAAAGCCATGGTTAAGACGATGTCTGCAGCTCTGAAGATTCCTCACTTTGGTTACTGTGATGAAGTGGACCTGAGCCGCCTGGTGGTTTTGAGGTCAGAGATCCGGTCTGTCACAGAGGCTCGCGGGGTCAAACTCAGCTACATGCCCTTCTTCATCAAGGTGAGTTCAAAGGTCATAGCTGGCTGAACACCCTGATTGGTTTAGGGTTAATGCTCTGCTCTCATTGGCTAGGCGGCGTCTCTCAGTCTCCTTCACTTCCCGATCCTGAATGCTGCAGTGGACGAAGGCTGTCAGAACATCACCTATAAGGTAAACCTTCAGGTGTAGCCTGGTTCTGAATTGGAAGAGATCCGCTGAGGTCCAGGTGTTGATGATGCTGTTGGCTGGTCTGCAGGCGTCCCACAATATCGGCCTGGCGATGGACACCAGTCAGGGACTGCTGGTTCCCAACGTGAAGAACGTTCAGCTGCTCAGCGTGTTTGAAATCGCTCAGGAACTGAACCGTCTGCAGGCGCTGGGAGCTGCAGGTCAGCTGGGCACCGCCGAGCTGAGCGGGGGAACCTTTACTCTGTCCAACATTGGATCAGTAAGTCCAACAGAACCATACTGCTCTGATGAAACCAACATGGTTCTAACATCGTTCTGTCTGAACCAGATTGGAGGGACCTACGCCAAACCAGTCATTCTTCCTCCTGAGGTTGCCATCGGAGCGCTGGGAAAAATCCAGGTCAGCTCCAAAGATTTTTTATTTTAAACATCAGAGGGAGGCTGAAAGACGAAACTAAAGAACCAGAACATGTAATAGTAAGACGGGTTTAACGGTCAGGGTTAAAATCGGGTCAGAATAAGGGTTAAGTCAGGTGGTCAGATGGTGCTTTGTGTGGTCGGGTTTATTAATCAGACTCGCCTGTGTGTTCAGGTTCTGCCGCGATTCGGTGCTGATGGTCAGGTGGTCCGAGCTCACATTATGAAGGTCAGTTGGTCGGCGGATCATCGCATCATCGACGGCGCCACCATGTGTCGCTTCTCCAACCTGTGGAGAGAGTACCTGGAGAACCCGGCTTGCATGGTTCTGGACCTTAAATAGACAGTTATTACCCATCAGCCCCGGCGAGGACCATGTGTCATACTAACACACCCACAGCTCCGCCCACCACCACCTTCACTTCCTGTTTCCATTTGAGGCTTTTCACAGGGCGGAGCCAAAACCAAGTTGCCCAGAACTTTTTAGATTTCAGACAGACAGTTTTAAAATATTTGAGTTTATCAGACAAAGATAAATTATTTTACAAACTGAGCCAAGTTCATCATCACCACTGCAAACATCATAGCGTTCTGATCCTCCACCTGGAAACATCTGAAACATTCCTTCTGGTGTTGACTGTTTCTGGAAGTTCTGGATCTCTGATGGCTCATCAGGAAAACCAGAAGAATCCCAGAAACATCAAAGTCTTCATCATTAGATGATTCAGCCCTGATGAAGAGCCTGCTGGTCTTCCTCTTGGCCGACCCGATGGCTGCTGGGTAAAAAGCACATGGTGTTATGTTACACTGTTTGTCTGATGTTTGTTAGCGAAAGATAAAATGTAAAAGTTTATAACTTTGAGTTTCAGACGGCTGCTGTCTGACGTGTGTGAAGTTTGGAGGATCTGAATAAAGCTGACGAGAACAAACTGTTTCCTCTGAGTCTTTAATGTCCTGCTACTTGAAAACTCAAAACCTCAGCTCCAGCAGAAACACCATCTGAAGACTGGTCTGTACCTGGACCATGCTCAGCAGGGGGACCGTCTGTACCTGGACTATTCTGGATTCTGGCTGGCTGTTGAGGATCAAATTAAATTCACTCAATGAAATCAGGAATTTCTATGTCATGTTTATTTTTAGATGTTTAGTTAACATTGTGTCTCTGAGCTGAACCAACACTGGGTCACATGACTGTCAGTAGAATCATGTGACTTGCAGGCTAAAATTATCCAGAAGATCCGAGGTCAGATTTCAGATGAGGGGACGCAGCATGAAGGACTGCTGCAGTACAACAAGGTGAGAGCAGCAGAACAAACACTAATACTACAACATTGTGTTATCTTTGGTATTTTTCATAAGTTAAATGGGAACAAATTGTGTCAGTGACAGGCTGCTGCTAGCAAAGAGCCTAAAGATCCAGTTTAAACTTGAACTTATCTGTTATGTGAAAGACATTTAAAACTCTGGACAACTCTTGATCAAGGCTACTTTAGAAGAATACAGGAAGGTTTGGATCACTGCAGGCATCATTTATAGAGATGAAGAGCAGATCAGGAGTTTTGGATTGGACTGTAATCACCTGTTTTAGGAAGCTGAGATTCTGTGAAGGTAAACACAATTCTGTTTATGATCAATGATCAATAATAATCATGTCATCCAGGATGCTCCTCCAGGGTCTGATGCTGCAGCTCAAAGGTCAGAGGTCATCCTACCTGTTTACCTGTACACTGTGACATCATCATGGTGGGAATGGTGGCGTGTGGCTCAGTAAGCTCCATCAAGGCTCTGTGGGAGACCAGGATCAAGAGGAAGGAGCAGGAGCAGGAGCAGGAGCAAAGGAGGACAGCCAGGGATGGGGCCACAGGAAGGTTAGACTCCGCTCATTCTTATTGGTTCAAATTGCACCTTCACTTTAAATCAGCTGGATGATCTTTAACCCGTTCATCACACAGGTGATCATCAGTTTCAGGTCGTTGCCATGGCAACAGATTTATAAATATAAAATGTGTTTAGAGATGATCAAACATACCTCTGCTGTTGTGTTTCAGAAGAGCTCCTCACATTCCTGGTCTGAAAACTCCGATAAGGTCGTGACAGTCGTAGGTGGGGTCAGGTTATCATATAATGCTCTCAGTCCGTCACAAAATAAGATTTAAGTGTTTGAGTTTATGAGTTTAAAAGTTAACCCGGATAGAAGGACTCAATGATTTAGTGTCGAAGCCCTTTTCAGCACCGATGGCCATTCCTGCCGAACATAAGCACATTTAGGACAGTCTCAGTGGAGTGGTGGATGTGGAAACCAAAACTGCACTTTCTAACTGGTGTTTTCGGGTTCAGACTCAGCGTCCGGGTCTGGGAGGACCGGGCCGTTCTGTCTCGGCTAAAGGAGAAGCTGCAGACTGAGGACGGACGACTTGTCCTCCGAATCGAACGAGAAGAGTGGAAGGTAACATCCTCTCTCAGAAAATCGACTGGTATCCTGACTCATTACCACTGGCTGACAAGTTTTTCATTTTCTCAGTCTTTGCCGGGATGTTTGGTCCACCTCAGTCAGGTCCAGGAGTGGCAGATCCACCGAACCGGCCTGCTGATGATCCCTCATTTCATCTCCAGCTTCCAGAATCTTTTAGTCCTGGATCTGTCTCGTAACACCATCGCTGAGATCCCGAGACAGATCGGTGAGTTTGACCCAACTTTTAAAATTAACTTCTGTCTGGTTTAAGACCGAGTTGCAGAGCTCAGTTTAGTCTTGCTGTGTAAGACTTCTTGTGTCCTGGTTCTGGTCTCAGGGAAACTGAACCGGCTCAGAGAGCTGGTACTGAGCTACAACAGAATCCATTTGGTTCCTGAAGAGCTGAGTGGATGTGAGAGTCTAGAGAGACTGGATCTGGCCATGAACCAGGACCTGAAGGAGCTTCCAGACCAGGTATCAGTCCCATAAACCTGAATCAGTCTCAAATCTAAAACCAAAAAGATCTAGATCAGCTCAGAACAGGGACAACAAAAACTGTTTTACATTAGAGCTTGACTGATTCATTAGCAGGTGTCAAGACCTAAACCTGGTTCAGGTGTGAATCAGATCAAAAATACCCTCTAAGTGAGGATCCAACACAAACCGAACCAGACTGTGAGCCAGACCTAAAAGCCTCAAACACCCAGACCTGATGGACTCAGGTGGGGCTTGGTTACATCTAAGTCAAGGTGAACATTCT
>NC_051430.1:35878237-35879795 GCF_001649575.2 Kryptolebias marmoratus
GGATCTGTCCATGAATAACTTCAGTTCCCTGCTGGATTGTGTTGTTGCGCTGCCAGCACTCGAGTGGCTCGACATGGGTGGCAACAGCCTACAGGACTTACCTGAAGACATCCATAGGTAAGTAAGAAGACCTGAGCTCCGCCCCTTTTTGTCAGCAGCTAATTACCAGCAAGACCTTTTTGTCCCCAGGATGGAGAAGCTGCACACGCTGTGGCTGCAGAGGAACCAGCTGGAGAAGCTTCCGGAGAACATCTGTAGAATGAAGAACCTGGACACGCTGGTCCTCAGCAGCAACAGGCTAAGAGATATCCCGTCACTGATGGATGACATGTCCAATCTCAGGTCAGTCTGTCCAACAAATAGTCCTGGTAAAAATAAAGTCCACCCAGTTTCAGTTCCAGCATTTTCTACATGGAGATATATCCTGACTGATCTGATCTTACCAGGTTCTAAAATATTCATATTCCTGGAAAAGAAAATGGACAGAGTGTCTTTTTACCAGGACTGTAGGTCTGCGAGTCTTTCAGGTCTGTTTTCTCAAAGATATGTCTCATGTCCTTTGGTGGACATTTGTTTTTTCTTTGGAGCAGATTTGTGAATTTTCGAGGCAATCCTTTCATTCTGGATGTGACTCTTCCTGAAAGGAAGACTCTGGCAGAGGACAGAGAGGATGAAGAGGACCGAGAGATGTTTGGACGGGAGTTCATGCACACGTACATCCAGGAGGCCAGAAAGAGAGCATATGCTGTGCTCAACATGCACTGCATCAACCGTTAGTACCAACAGAGTTCTGCTGATCTGACTGGTGGACACTAACAGCGAGTGGTTGGACTGAAGCCATGGCATCCTTTAACTGGACCTGAGAACCAGAACCACTAACAGGATTAATACCTTCATCTGATCTTCACATTAACCCGCCCTGTTTATGATGATTGACTCTAACAACCACGTTAAGGAGATCTTCTGATGTTCTTACATCTTTCTGTTTCAGAACCTGATGAAGACACTTCAGATCAATAACCAGATGTTCTCTGGGCCTCTGGTTGGTTTGTGAAGACTAAAAACAGGAGTTTTGCTGTCAAACCTGCAGACTTTAGCTGAGGTTTCCAGCTGTGAGTGGACCCCATCAGAACCAGAACACAGATATGACTTTGACAGAGGAGACTGCACATAACAACAGGAAAATACTTTATTGGACACTTTACAAAACATTTCAACTTTCAGTCTGATGGATTTTTTTCCTTTAATAAAACAGATTTTTGTAGGAACATGAGTCTGTTCTAATATTGTGAGTACTTTGGTTTGTCCAAAATCCGACTTTAAACTGTAAGCTGGACTTCAGGACAGAGCAGGACAGGAGGGGACAGCTGTCAGTAAAATGTTCTCCAGAGTCACCTGCGGTTCCACGTAACGGATCAATTTGCTGCTGAAGCCTTTAGTCTTCAGGAAGTGATGTCTGCCGCCGTCAATCATCAACTTACAGAGACGCCCGACGTGCTGCCGCTCAGCTGCTGAGAGCAACCTGCAGACAGACAGGCAGTCAGAGAGACAGACAGAC
>NC_051430.1:35882659-35884932 GCF_001649575.2 Kryptolebias marmoratus
CAGGCAGACAGAGAGACAGACAGACAGACAGGCAGACAGGCAGGCAGGCAGACAGACAGGCACTGCCTCTTAACTCAAACATCTTTTTGTTTTGATTTCTTCATCCTTTAAGGGTCAAAGGTCAGATATTTACCCGGTGACAGCATCTGTCTCAGCTGCTGGTTTATGTCCTTCATGCTCTACTCTTTGATTGGTCGGATCCTGAGATGGACAGTCCTGATTGGACAGTCTGAACCCACACGTGGCCCAGCTGGACATGCGACAGAAGGCAGAGAACTCTGCAGGTCCGAGTCCTCTCTGCAGGAAGAACTGCTGGCCCACGTAGTGACGCCACTCACAGCGATGGTGGCAGCACAGCGCCAACGCCATTCCTAGCACCGGACCAGTACCAGGACCCGGTTCTGATGTCTCTGGATCCTCCCCTGGCCTTGGCTCTGATGATCTGAGGCGTTTTGGAGCTGGTTCTGTCTCCTCTCTGACTTTGGATGTTTCCAGTAAGCAGCGCAATGCCAAATCTGAGGACGAAACAGAACCAGAACTGAGTCTGCTTTCAGAACAGAACCAGATAGAACTGAGAAAAAAGACACCCAGCAGGGTTCTTTGTGGGGATTTTAATCACACATCGGGCGTTTCTCCCTAGTGACCCGGGTAACAACATGTTGAACCAGGTGTGCACAGACTGGAGGCTTCTAAAGTGGGCCTCTATGAGCATATCACTGTCCTGCAGGTTCCTGCTGGTTCCTGCTGAGACCATCACCGTGAGGCCTAGCACAGCGATTTCAATGGTCCAGGGCTGTTTGGACAGAACCGGCTGGCAGATTTTCGGAGAAGCAGCAACAAATGAGGATGGGGTGGATTTGAACGAAGAAGAACCACCATTAAACCCTGAACGTTTTAGTCTCTGCTGTCTGTCTCTGTTTGTCTCACAGATCTCTGCTGTTTGTCTCTTTGTCTCACAGATCTCTGCTGTTTGTCTCACAGATCTCTGCTGTCTGTCTCTGTTTGTCTCACAGATCTCTGCCGTTTGTCTCACAGATCTCTGTTGTCTGTCTCTGTTTGTCTCACAGATCTTTGTTGTCTGTCTCTGTTTGTCTCACAGATCTTTGTGTGTATCGGGTCGATTGCAGTCGGCGGTTCTTTGGTTGGAAGGTTCTGGTTCTGGAGTCATTGATCAGTGTAACCAGATGATTCTTACCTGTTGCTGCTCCACACAAATGTTTCCCAACTCCGACCAAAGGAAGCTTCTTCTGTTGCAGCAGCGGGACTTTCCCTGAAAACAGAACCGGGTTTAAACCTGCAGACCAACAGCAGAACCTTCAAATGTTAGTGACTTACTCAGGTCCAGGTGCTGAATGTCAACCTGCAACCTCTCAAACTCAGCGCCGGTGTCCTGATGTTTCCCGTCCACCTGGACAGAGAAATTTGTACTCAGTCTCACAAATGTTCTCTTTAGGAAGTGGAGAACTGAACCACTGCAGGAGAACCAGAGTTAGGTCTCTGGACTTTAGAGGACTTTATGGTTTGTGGATTTTAGGCTTTAAGATTTGAGATTCTGGATTTTCTAGTGTTTTGAAGAATCTGGTGTTTGAAGGTTTCAGAGTTTTGGAGTTCGACTTGTTTAATTTTTCTACAAATCCACCTCTAGTGTTCTAGTGGTCAGGAGTATCTGGAGTTTGGTGCCTGAAACTTTGAGAGTTTAAAAATATTTCATGTTTTTATGTTTCAGAAGTTCTGATCCCTGAAAAAACAGAATCTGATGGTCTGTACCTTGAAGCGGGTGCTGGAGCGCTCCACCAGCAGCAGCTGAAGGTCCTCATGAGTCTTCAGGTCCTCATGGGTCTTCAGGTCCTCTCGGGTCTTCAGGGCCTCATGGATCCAGTGAGACAGTTTCCCTCGACCTGCTCCAAACTCCACAAAGCAGCGCCCCCGCTGGAGCAGTCCCAGGTCCTCCAGGTGACCTAAGATGGAGGCCTAAAGAGACTGCACATGTCAGACAGTGACACCATCACAGGCTCCGCCTCCTCAGAGGAGTATGGCTTATCTAGGTGTGTTGTTACCATGGAAACACTAAGATTTCATCTGAATATGCTGGTGTAGATTCTCAGTCATCCAGGCCATGGTAAATTCAAAAAAAGTTAAAAAACAAAAACAACTGGACTTCTATTCTGTAGCTGAAGACGTTCTCACCACAAGAAAGAAAAGCTGTTACATCACTCAGCCGGGACCAGAACATCACCATTTTACCAGCTGACAAAGGAAGATGTACAGTAATC
>NC_051430.1:35885032-35899689 GCF_001649575.2 Kryptolebias marmoratus
GAGTGAGAACAATCTGCAAGCAATCCAGCTTACATCACATCTCAGCTTTAAAAGCTCAACTCCACACTCTCTATTTCTGAATTGAGAAAGCTCCTCGGATGNAGAAGCGAAACGTCTTCAGCTACAGAATAGAAGTCCAGTTGTTTTTGTTTTTTAACGTTTTTTGAATTTCATCTGAATGTTTATTAAATGAATTTAAAATGAGATTTCTCCATCTCACCACGATCAAATGTAAAACTTGACTGATCTCACCTGCTGCTTCAGATGTTTGTGGGCGGAGTCTCCATTCTTTGGGTTGGTCAGTTCATCATTTAGGACAAAATGGGACAAAATCTTGTCCTCCATGTCCCACTGCAGTCCTAAAACAACAAGTTGGACAGGAAGTATTGCAAAATCTGTCCAGTCAGAAGGAGACTGATAAACTAGAGTCCTGATCCAGGCAGGAGGTCCAGGACACAGGTGTCCCAGTCCCGATCCTGCTGGTTCTGGTCTAAGGTGAAAAACACAAGCAGAACCTTACCTTCAACAGCTGTCTTCAGTTTGTCCACCAAAGACTCCAGCTCTGCTCCACTGCGCTCAGACAGACCCACCTGAAGCACACAACTTCATCATCATCCTCATCATCCTCAGCCTCATGATCCTGCAGAAGGTCTGGTGTTACCTGTGGAAGCTTCTCATCTCCATCAGCTGGTCCTGCATTGATGTTCTCAACAAAATACACCTACCAAACATGGTGAATGAATGAATGAGTGAGTCAATCAATCAATCAATCAATCAATCAGCGACTCACAGCTCTGGGGCGGTCTCTGGAGTTACATTTCTTCAGATGTTTCTCCAATTTGTCTTCAGTTACTGTGCTAAAAGAAAAATACAACCATCAATTCAGCTGATCTGTAACTACCCTCAGCTGATCGGTAACTATCTTCAGCTGATCTGTAACTACCCTCAGCTGATCGGTAACTACCCTTAGCTGATCTGTAACTACCCTCAGCTGATCGGTAACTATCTTCAGCTGATCGGTAACTACCCTCAGCTGATCGGTAACTATCTTCAGCTGATCGGTAACTATCTTCAGCTGATCTGTAACTACCCTCAGCTGATCGGTAACTACCCTCAGCTGATCTGTAACTACCGTCAGCTGATCGGTATTGACCCTCAGCTGATCTGTAACTACCGTCAGCTGATCTGTAACTACCCTCAGCTGATCGGTAACTACCCTCAGCTGATCTGTAACTACCCTCAGCTGATCTGTAACTACCTTCAGCTGATTGGTATTGACCCTCCGCTGATCGGTAACCTGATGGATCGTCTGACTTACTGTTTGGGGTCCAGAGGACAGGGGATCCTCTTGCTGCCTCCCACTTCCTCCTGAAACAGGAAACGCATCACAGCTGATCAGAGGACTGATCCTGTTCTAATCAGAAGTATTGATCTGATCCTAAAGAGTTCTTTGATTGTGAAACCGATCAGAACCTTCTGATACTGAACCTATACCTTTAGTTTCCTGAGAAAAGTAAATGTAAATATCAGAAACAAACTAAAAAGCTGTTGACCCAACAGCAGATGAACGGAACCTTCCACCGGTTCTTTGGACCCAGACCCTGCTGGACCTCTGTCCCCGTGTCCGTGAACTCACCATGGTCGCGTGCTCTCCGCAGAACCGTTTTCCTTTCCCAACGATCATTTTACAGAACCGGTTCTTTTTCTGCACGAAGAAGCCGCATCTGCCGGGGGCCGCCATGTTGGACACAGGAGGCGTTCACGTGCTGACTAAACGGTGGGAAATAACAGAACCATTCACAAACAGAATAAATCCGAACTTAAAGTGGAGTTTTCTTCAATAAACTTTACACGAAGGTAGACAATGAATAAACTAAAATCTGAGAAGTTGTTCTTCCTTAAATGTGTTTTTACTGCAGTTTACGTCTCAAAATTAACCGTGTTTGATCTTTTTCAAGCTTGTTTATTTTTTGTTTATTCTTTTTTTAAAGTCAACCTTGAGAGTATCTTTCTCAGCATGTTTTCGCTCAAATAACATTTATTTTTATTTATTTTGTTTTTGAAGAGTTTTGATTTCTTCCTAAAAGCACCTAAACGCTCTTCGCTCCTCTGCGAGTCAGGCCTCCCTTCCCTGATTGGCTGCACAGTGCGTCAATCACGCTCCTGTAGGGCGGGGTTGTACGTGACTGTGCGGATGACATCATCAGTGAACAGTTGGTATGATGGCGGCGGAGCGGGGCGGCGGTCCCGGTTCTTCTCGGCCCGCAGCGGCGGCGGATCACTCGGTGCTTGTGGTGGTGGGAGTGCTGCGGCCCCCCGGGCTGCTGGAGCAGATTCTGCGGCAGATAGAGACAGGTGATCTGGTTCTGGAGGACAGAAGAACAGCGCCACAGGACGGGAAGTCCGCGAGCCCTTCACAATAAGAGCCCGCGGCTGCTGGTCTTCTGACCAACGTGGTTACCCGGGTTATTTAAGACGTCTGTTTGGGTTTTCTGTTAAGTTTTGGTACGGTGTGAAGAACCTCTGCGATCATTTTACATATGAAGAACTTTTTAACCGACAATGAAACATTTTCCAGTTCCGAAAAACAAAATCAATTAGCGTCTTTAGCTTCCTTTTTTCTTTCACCACAGCGGGTCACCGGAAACGGAACCGAGCAGTGTGTCAGTAAAATGTCCAACACTCTGGCCTGGAGAGGTGCTCGTTCTGATGGACTTGGTTCGGTCCAGTCCAGTTCGGTGTTCCTTTTCTTGTTTGTGCAGCTCAACGTTTTGTCAGATGTCGCAGGTTTATTTCCCTCCTCACCAGCCTTTACTTTGAAAAGCAGTCCCACCCGATGGATTCGGGCTCGGTCCAGAACCAGTCGGAGCAGCAGTTTACTTTAGTTTGACTCCTGTGAGAGTTGAGTGTCATTGCTGCTGGTTCTGGCCCGATTCGGGTTCGGACACACTGTCTGGTTCTGTCAGACAGTTCTACTTCTGGGCTGCGTGTTTGTCAGTGTTTTTAAACTGAGGAACCAGCGGGTTGGAGAACCATGGATCAGAACATCAGTGGTTCGGTTCCCTGGGCTGACTCCATGTTCTGAAGCAGTGGTTCTGATCCAGTGAAAGAAAAGTGGTTCCCGGTAAAAACCCAAGTGTAACGGGCCGTTTCGGTCCAATAACAGAGTCTAATGTGGTAGAACTTAGAACACGTTCTAACCCTTCACCATCACACCATCTGGAGGACACGGAACCAATAGAACGGTTCCATCTGTACGAGGTTCTGACCTGGTTCTGTGTCCAGAATGACTCTCAGCTACTACCACACTAAACTTTAGCTGAGTTTGAGACAGTTAATGTTGGCTAAAGTTGATTAGCTGTGGTGGCCATTTTGAAATGGGTTTAATCCCTAAGTTAATCAGCTGTTAGTGTTGTTGGCTCACAAAGAGGAAGTTGTGTTGCAACACATCAACTTCCCGTTTGCACAGGAAGTTAGTATTTTATCAGAGATAGGTGGGATGAGACAGGATGTCTCACTCTAAGTGACAACAAAGGTCAGCTTCCTCATGTTTTATCATTAATTAATTTAATTAAATTAGTAAAGAGTTTTTTTTGGTTTAATATATTATATATTTTTTTTATATATATATATATATATATATATATATATATATATATATATATATATATATATATATATATATATATATATATATATATATATATATATATATATATATATATATATAAAAAAATTGTAAAGGCTCAACATGATGAAACAACTGAGATTCATCTGCTGTGATTGGCTGGTCCAGCTCAGCTGGAAGTTAAGGTCAGACTGGGTCAGAACCAGAGACCAGAAACAGAGTTCAGATTAGGCCCAGCAGTCCACTGCAGACTGAATCTGGTTTGTGTTTGTGTCAGGGGGAGATGAAGGATGTGTCGTTGTTGACGAGAGTGACCTGTATGTTCCAGGTCTGCGCTGCTGGCAGGTGGATCTGGATGTTTCCGTTCTGGATGAGCAGCTGAAGCTCTTCGTGTCAAGACATTCGGCATTCCTGTCTGAAGATGTCCCAGGTGAGTGCCCCAAAATCATGATGACCCACTACACGCCGCTGCTGGGAAACTCTGTCATTATTGGGCGGGGTTACAGTAAACATGGCAGACTTTACTGAACCATCTTAGCAGTTTCTACAGAACTTTGGAACAGGCTCTAACAGCCGAGAACCGTAAAGAACCAGTCGGAGAAATATGAAATCAAAAATGTTTCACTTCTGGTTTGTTTTGGTCCCGAAACACAACATGTGTGTGTGTGTGTGTGTGTGTGTGTGTTTGCAGTCAGCTGACGCTCTGCTGAACAGCCTGCAGAAACATGGGGTGGAAGGGGGTAGCTGTGTGTGTGTGTGTGTGTGGTGGTTCTGCCTTGAGCAGAATTATTGATCTTGTTCTGCTCGAGTTTAGGCCATGTTCTCGGCTCAGTTTGAGGAAATGCTAAATTCTCCTGGTTCTGAACGACAAACTGAGCCTCCTGCTGTGGTTCTGAAAACCCGGTGGGCCCATCTGTTTTCTGTTGTGATTGTTCTGCAGGTCAGCGGACTCTGCAGCACCAAGGAGAGGTTCTGGACACTCGGGTTGTGGTGAACCCAACCCATGACTTTGTCTGCTCAGAGGTGAGTGGAGCAGAACTTTTCTTTCTTCCTCGGTGGTTCATAAACAAACCGGGCCTTGTGTTTCCGACCCGCTCTGACTCATTCCTCAAGCTCACGAACTGTTTCCTGTTGGTGTGTTCAGGTGCAGCGGCTGCTCTGTGACATGGCTCGGCACAAACTGCTGGTTCTGGTGGGTCAGCGTGTGGAGAACAGTGGAGACATTGTTCTACAGCGGGGCTTCTTCTCCTTCCAGGACTTCATCCAGATCTGTTCTGATCAGGAGGTAAGACCTGATTAGAGATCTGTGGTTCTGGTTCTGTAGGCCAATACCAAATTCTGATTGTAGTCCAGATCTGACCTAGCAAGCTGGTCTGATGGTCAGTGTTAGCTGAAGGTTCACCGTTCCAAAGGCCTTTGTGAGCTAAAGGTTTACGGTTCTGAAGGTCTGTGTTAGCTGAGGTTTTACGGCTCTGATGGTCCGTTTTAGCTGAAGGCTTTCCAGTTCTGATGATTTGTGTTAGCTGATGTTGAGAATAAAACGGGTATCTTTTCTAGTTTCTGTCGGGTTCTCTGAGACAAGTCAAGATGGTTCTTGGTTAGAACTGATGTAAAAACTTGCTGTAGTAACTGTTCTGTGTTCTTGAAGGTTAGAAACCTGTTAGGTTCTGCTGACCCGGCCCTGAATTACTGCCTCACCCTCAGCTGTCCGGACTCTGGTCTCTGGAAGGGCTCGGACCTACAGAAACACAATCTGCAGGATTTTATAAGCATCCGGATCAATCCAGAACCTGTTCTGCCTGAGATGGAGGGTCTGCAGGAGTTCACTGAGTACCTCTCTGAGTCTCTGGAACCTGAGTCACCTTTTGACCTCCTGGAGCCCCCTAGCACTGTGGGCTTCCTGAAACTGTCCCGCCCCTGCTGCTATGTGTTCCCCGGGGGTTCGGGGGACTCGGCCTTCTTCGCCATTAACGGTTTTAATGTTCTGGTGAACGGCGGCTCAGATTCCCGTTCCTGCTTCTGGAAACTGGTTCGTCACCTGGACCGGATTGATTCTGTGCTCCTGACCCACATTGGTGTGGACAACTTGCCAGGACTAAACAGTCTGCTGCTGAGGAAGGTTGCTGAGCTGGACCAGGAGGCTGCTGGATCCGTCTCTGAAGAGGACTGGATAAAGAACCTGATCTCCCCAGAAGTCGGGGTGGTTTTCTTTAACGTTCCCAACAGACTGAGATCTATCCAGCCGGATCCTAGCGAGCTGCGGAGCTCTGACCAGGCAGCGCTGACACTGCAGCACCTTCAGAGGCTGGCAATCAAACCACAACCTCTGAGCAGGTCTAACAGACCCACCATAGAACCTGTTATCTTGTTTCAGAAGATGGGAGTTGGCCGTCTGGAGCTGTATGTCCTGAACCCAGTCAGTGGCAGTAAAGATCTTGAAGGTTTGATGCAGCTTTGGCCCAATGGTGGATCCAATGTAAAGACTTCTGACCTTCCGATACCATGCCTTGTTTCCATTTGTGCTTTACTGGTCTGGCATCCGTCCAGCCCTATGGAGAAGATTGTCCGAGTTCTCTTCCCCGGGTGCACACCACAGACCAGAATCCTGGATGGACTTGAAAAACTCAAACATCTGGAGTTCCTCAAACAACCGTCTGTGTGTTTGAAGGACCTCGAAGAACCAAAAACCGAGAAGCAACCAAAGCGTACAGAAAGTCGAGAAAGCCTTAAGTCCCAGTCCAAGGACCTCAGACCAAGTAGTGCCTTAAAGAAAGACAAACCTGCACAGGTTGATGTCAAAAAACATGAGATGAAGACCAAACCTAAAGCTGCTGGTGATGCCACACTCAGAGACAAAAAAGATGCTGAAGAAAAGCCCAAACTGAAGGACACAGATAGTAAACCCAAACCGGCAAAACCTTCTGAGAAGCTCAATCTAAAGAAAGACAGATCAAAGGAGGACAAGAAAGACCTGAAGAAAAAGGACGAGAAGGTCTCAGCAGAGATAGCAGAGAAGAAGAAAGATCTGGCAAAGAAGGAAAGCATAAGTACAAAGATTAAGAAAGATGTTAGACTTGAACTAAAAAAAGACACAAAGAAAGATGTAAAAACAGAGGAAAAGAAACCTGCAAAGTCAACTTTAAAAGAAGCAAAGAAAACCTCAGAAAGTCCAGACCAAAGAAAAGCTTCAGGTAAAGGTGGGGTGTCTGGGATTCTTCCAATGAAAGACCCTTCAAAGAAAGGGGCTAAAGGTAGGACAGGATCGAAGGACAGCCAGAAGGAGGCAGATCCATCCCTCCCAGCTGGGTTTAAAAGACTCCGACTGGATGGTGAGAACAGAAACAATGGGTCTGATGGAACGCCAACCAACCAGAACCAGATCTCAACCATAGAAAGTCCAGAAAAGTTCAGGTCTTTGGGGATGGACCAGAGTACCTGCTCAGCCAGAACACCTAAAGGTGATCTCAGCGTGAACTTTAACCTTACTCAGACAGCATACCTGTCAATCAAGGAGAAGACCCTGGAACTGGTGTCCTCTGCAGATTCTGTTCTGAACAGTGTCGAACAGACCCAGTTCCATCAGGCGACTGAAGAGAACATTCCGGGTTTTGGGGAAGACAGCAGCCTTAGAGCAAGAGGATCCAGTCTGGGATTTGAGGACTGCAATCATGGAAGTTCTTGTAGAATGTCAGACGTCAGCTCTCTGAGAGAAGGTCTTGAGACCTCCACATCCTCTCAGGATAAGCAGTCTAGCCTCCTTAGCCCAGTCCGGGACATGATGCCGGACTCATCCTCCACCATGACCTCCATGCCAGCTGAAGTTGGGTCACCTCACTCTACAGAAGTTGATGATTCTTTCTCAGAACATGTTCTGCCTTTCTCAGCCAAAGTCTTCTCTAACGGACATGTCAGTGACTCTGACTGCAACCCCAGCAAGGTCCCAGCCAGCAGGTCCACCCAGAACGGATGCTGCGAAGCCAAGGATAATATTCAGAGGATGTCAGAACTCATCTCGGATGTCCCACATGATGTGGATCTGTGCCTGGTTTCTCCCTGTGAGTTCCAGCATCCTAGAGCTCCAGAGAACCACCAGCAACACCTGAGTTCTGGCCTTGCCACTGCCACCTCGCCAGACCTGTCCGAAAACAACAACTGCTCCCAGGACCAGACCAGCAGAGACTGCCTCTCCAGTCAGGAGACTCCACCCACTTCGCTAAGCTACTCCACACCAACAGCCAGAGACTCTGACGTCTCCCCCAAGACGGAGGAGTGCACCTCCACTGCAGACCTGGACTCTGATGAAGACTTCAGCAGCCATTTCATATGCAGGGCAGAGCAGCTGCCCTCCCACGACCTGCCACCGGCTCCGGTCAAAGATCTGCCCCCCCTGCCGCCTCAACCCGAAACCTGTATGACCGACCCTGAGGCCGACAAGAACCTAAAGACCTCTGGTGCCAAGCTAAAACCGCTGCAGAGAACCGCATCAGGAAGTAGCTCTGCCCAGAGTGGGAAATCCAAGACTGGTTTTTCCGGGTCTCTGAAGATGAGCCTTGAAAGCAAACCTTCCTCTCGAAGTTCTCTTGGTGGATCTAGACTTGGACCTGCAAGGCCACAAACCTCAGGTAGACCAGGTTCCTTGTAGACCATGTTAATTTAAAAAGACTCACCTGAGTCGCTGGTTCAAAAGGTTTTAATCTGTTTCTCTGGTATTCAGGTTCCAGAGCCACTGGTTCTGATGTGGCTGCAGTTTATATAGACCTGGCTTACCTGCCGTCTGGCTCCGCCTCCTCCACAGTTGACCAGAACCTGTTCAGACACCTGCGCTCATCGTATTACATCATCAGTGGTGACGATCCAGTGAAGGCAGCAACAATGAGGAGCATCCTGGACTCGCTGCTGGAGGGGAAGAGTAGCTGGCCCGACGTCCCGGTAGGTGGAACCGGCCTCACTGGGTCTTCCTCTTCTTTTTTTTCTTTTCCTCTGATTGGTCTGTTTTCCCTCTCTTTAACCAGGTGACCCTGATCCCAACCTTTGATTCGCTGGCGATGCATGAGTGGTACCAGGAGACGCACGAGCGCCAGCGGGAGATGTCCGTCACCGTGCTGGGCAGCAACAGCACTGTCGCCATGCAGGATGACACCTTTCCTGCCTGTAAGGTGGAGTTCTGAGCACAGGCTCCGCCCACCTGCCCCCTGGCACTGCTGTCTTAGTGAGCATGCTCAGTTAGAACAGGTGTGCTTTCCTCACCTGTAAGACACCATTGTTAACCCTAACCCTTCTGGATCAGAACCTTCAGCATTATGATCGATCCTGGATCAGTCTGATAAAATTGTTTTTATACTAAACATCTTTATTTTTAATTCATAATTCCTTTTTTACCTGAAGGTTTTAACCAGCTCCAACCTGACTTAAATTTTTGTTAAATATCTGATAATTGTTTGTCCTTGAAGTTTTACGATCTGTTTGTCAAAGTTAAACAATCTGAACTTTGTGAAAATTACATTTTGGTTGAAAATGTGGAGGTTAATAACCCGAAAGTTTCAGTTTCTCAGTCTGGTGTTTTTCTGTTGATCTTCAGCTCAGAATCAACAGAACTCTTATTCGGACTCAGACGCTTGTATTTACTTCTGATTGAAATCAATGTTCTGTTCAGGGAACTCCTGCATGTTCGTTTTGAACCTTAATTCTAACAGAAACAAAACCAGAATCTGATGCTGCTGAACCAGAATTTAGAGGATGAAGAGTCCTGAAGCTTCAGGCTTTTATTTTGAAATGGTTACATGATGTGGAAAATAAACGGTACATAAAACTGGAGGTTCTAGTGGTGATAAGAGTTCTGGTTTCATTATTTATTGGTTCCTATGTAGGTTCTGTGTGACGGAACAAATGAACCGAACCAGCTGTTCAGAGCAGGAGCTGAACAGAACTCAGAGGAGGTAAAGATTCTGATGGGTTCTGTAATCAGCAGCTAGAACTTCCTGAAACCAGTGTGGGTTCTTTACTCAGAACTCAGAACCATTATTAATCATGTTGTGACATAAAAACGTGTGCTCGTACTGAAGGTTCTGATCCAGCAGGCGGTACCGCCCTCACAAACTGGGACCACATGAATCGTTAACTGGACCTCAGATCTGATGAAGTCGCTCCTCTTCCTCACCTGTGAGCCTGCAGCAATGCACTCTGGGAGCTGAAGTACGGAATAATCAATCCATCAGTAGTTTTCAAATCATTTTTATTTCCTGTTTTTGTTTGAACAGATGCCTGAAAAAGAAACTCGACTGAAACCTGAAACATTTCACCTTTAAAATTGTCAAACATTTCACCTCTAATTTATTTATTTAATTTAAGTTTAAACTCACAAAGTGTCCTTTAAATCTGCCGTCCTCAGAGTGAAGTCCAAGACGCTCGCTGCCGTCCGCTAACGTTCAGGGATCCTGCTTTACACTTGCTGTAGGTCTTTTACACTTTGTTTTTGTTTTTAGAACATGAAACATGTCTTCACCACCTCCTCCTTAAACGTTAGAATTTCCTGATGTGGCGTTCGTTTCTCCGATGATAAATTCCAACACTTTAACTCCTCCACCAACCCCCACCCACTGAAACACAGTATCATCCGTTTGTGTCCTGAAACACTAAAGATTGCCTTTCAGAATAAAAGTATTTGTTGACCAAAGTGTCTGCTGTGAGTTTTATTGTGACACTTCCTGTTTATGTGAATCATAAACACATGGTGTAGTTGTAACTCCAACCAGTAGGGACAGCAGAAGCCTTCAGAACTGAACCAGATGCAGTAATACTTCAGTAATCCTAAAGTATTACTTTAGGATTACTGAAGGATTTACTTCTGTGTATTTATGAGGAATGAAGTTTAATAAATGTTTGTAATTCTCTGATAAACTGATGCTGTGATGGCTCCTCTTCAGGTTCAGGCAGAATCAAAGTGGTCAAGCAGCAGAACTGAGGTTTTTCTCTAAATTATTTTGAAAGTAAAATCTAACTTCCTGTGTGCAATCCAATGACAGGAAGTGCTCGTAATTAAAACCTTTCAGTTTACTCTTATTCAGTGATGTTTCTCTTTAAAATTATTTGGTTCATAAAATGAATTAAATACAGAAATTATTCAAGTCCACAGTGCAGTACTAGTTAACCACAGGTAATCTGTGTGGTACTGGTTAACCACTGGTAATCTGTGCAGTACTAGTTAACCACTGGTAATCTGTGTAGTACTTGTTAACCACTAGTTACATGTGCAGTGCTGGTTAACCACAGGTAATCTGTGCAGTGCTGGTTAACCACAGGTAATCTGTGCAGTGCTGGTTAACTGCAGGTAATCTGTGCAGTACTGGTTAACTGTATTATCTGTGCAGTGCTGGTTAACCACTGGTAATCTGTGCAGTGCTGGTTAACTACAGGTAATCTGTGCAGTACTGGTTAACTGTATTATCTGTGCAGTACTAGTTAACCACAGGTAATCTGTGCAGTACTGGTTAACTGTATTATCTGTGCAGTACTAGTTAACCACAGGTAATCTGTGCAGTGCTGGTTAACCACAGGTAATCTGTGCAGTGCTGGTTAACCACTGGTTAATCAGCCCAGGTCTCAGTCTGCGGTTCTGATCCAGAGTTCGGTTCAGGTTTTGTTCTCCTTCAGTTAGAACTTGTAAATATTTCATGTAAAAATGTTTGACACCCCCCGTAATCCCTCCCCCCGGTGGGCGGGTCTGTTTTGTCCTTAGGATGGACAGACATCAGATGGTTCTGGTTCTGGTTCGGGCTACAGGGGACCGATATGAGCTCAGAGATGAAGTGAGTATTTATTTTTTCTTCTTCTGCTTCCTTTTCATCTTTTTTTTCTTATTCTGCGGTTTTTAGTTTTAATTTCAAAATAGAAAACTGAAAGTGCGCGTGCGTGCGGTGACGTCACAGTGCGGCACCAGAGCGCTGAGTCAGTGGGTCGGACCGGAGCAGAACCGGACCCAGACCCGTGGTACCGGACTGTCTGAGCTGAAGAAGCTGATCAGTCATTGATGAGCTGCGCGAGCTTTAATCCATCATGAATCACACCGAGGTCAAAGGAGCCGACAGGATGACTTCAGCTGGGGCTTTTCACAATAAAAGCACGAGTCCCAACATATCAAGGATCAAAACATACACACACTGAGGGCTAGTAGGAGTTTCACAGGTCAGAGGTCACAGACAGAACCCCCCCACCCACCCGGTCTGATGATTTGTCTTGTTTTGAAGGGGTTTTCCTGTGCGTTTGTTTTGTGGGTGTGTGAGGCTGATGGAGCTGCAGTGGGGCGGGGTCTCAGGGTGGACTGAGGACAACAAGGACAGAGTGGAGACTAAAACAGTTGTTCTGATGAATGTAATGAAATGTTTAAACTCCAGACCACAGAACATGATGTAGCTCCTGGAGATTACTCTGTTATTTCTCCCAACACGAGGTCACAGCAGCGCCCTCTGGTGGCAAGAAGTAATAACAGCAACAGAACAAAGATGCATTCCCTGTGTACACCTAAGAACACATGGTTCTTTAAATATAAAAACACACAAGCCTGAAATAAAAAAATTAAACGTAAATACAGAAAGTTGCCCACAGCGCCCCCTGGCTTCAGGAGGAATAGAACGCACCGTGGGACAGTTTTACTCAAAGTGGTTATAACAGATTTAATGAAGAAGATTTAGTTGCTTTATTCCAGCGGTGTGTTGCAGGTTTCAGGTGTTTCTCTGCTGTGACTCCGCTGATTGAATGACTGAGTGATGAACAGGCTGCTGCAGACTAAAGAAACATCTAAGACATGCAGGACAGTGGACCTCCAGGACCAGGATTGGACACCACTGTTTTATTCTCTCGTATCGTTACTTTAATGAAATAAAAGCAGGTCTGACAGCATGAGTTTGTAAATATGTGTTTGTGTGTCTTAGGGTGATGGAGGTTCATCATCAGGACCGTCTGCAGCTCGTTGTGGTAAGTTTTGTATAAAAGTCTTTGCTTTGACCTTTGACCTTTACCAGCAGTGAACTTGTTCATCCGGCAGACTCCATAAGTTAGCTGGTCTGAGGTCAGCGTTGACGGTCTTCTTATTGATTAGTTTATTGATTTTGAGTGAGTCTCTGGAAGCACTCAGGTGTTTCAAAGCACTGCATTCAAAATGAGGCCAACTTTATTAAAAAAGGCAACAAAGCAGCTTTATTTGTGCAGCACATGTCAGCAACTCAAAGGGCTTTACAGAAACAACTGAGTGCAAAAGAACAATAAATTAATGCAGAAGGACACTCAAAAAAAGAACATTTCATAAAAAATGAAATGAAAATTCTCAAAATGAGAGCTGGAAAAAAAGATAAAAGAAAACAGAAACAACATAAAATAATTTGTTGCTTTAATGAAAGTCAGCAGTAAACAGGACAGTTCTGCTTCACAGTCGGAGCGGTCCAGCAGTATCTGACCTAAAAGCTCATCCTAACACAATAAATTAAAAACAGCTGAACTTCCTTTTCATTTCCAGTCCAGTTGGTTTTGGTTTAATTTGTTAGAAAGTCTGAGATTAACCTGCAGACTCTTTGAAGTCTGGTGACATCAGTGTCCCATCATGCTTCAGGAGAAGAGGAAGTGGAAGACTGAGATTGAGAACAAGAAACGTCAGCTGGAAGATGACAAGAGAGCTCTGCAGCACCTGAAGGTGGGTTGAACTTCTCATGTCCCTCTCTGTTGTGCTTCAACTCGAACATTTGTCATCACGGCAACAGAGGCAGTGATTGACAGGTGCTGAAAGCTTTATTAAACACTGAAAAATTAACTATTCTTCATGGGATCTGACTTTCCTCCTGGAGCAGCAGAACGGATCCTTCTGCTTTAGACATAATGAACACATTTTTGTTTACATGAATAGACTCACTCTTCACAGATAAGCATGATGTTGGCAGATTCCTGCTCTCATTTATCTAACATCACCATCAGGAAGTCTGTCTCCAGGGAAGCAGACAGTTATGGGATTTTCTTTCAGACCCAGTAACATTTCAGTTTTCAGACCTCTACCCCATCAACTCATGTCTGAGAACATGAACAGCAAGGATCTGTCTGCAGATCAACCTCAAAGTTTCCGTTTCTGTTCAGTCCAAGGCTCTGAGGGAGCGCTGGCTGCTGGAAGGACCCTCAGCTGATGGAGCGGACCAGGACCAAGTCCAGAGACAGCTAAAGGAGGACGAGGCCAAGACCAGGGGCCTAGAGGAGACAATCTGCAGGTCCAAGTCCAACCAATGACCTAAGAATGTATTTCTGTCTGTCTTACTGTTTGCTTGTGTTGCCATGGTTGATTCAATTCAATTCAGTTGATTTATACAGCACCAAATCACAACAAAAGTCGCCTCAGGGCTCTGAAACATTCACACAGTTTCAACACCAGGAAGTAAAAGTTTTCTAAGGAAGCAGCAGATTGTGTCAAAGCTTCACTTCGTCTCAACCTCCCATCCTGAGCAGCTCTGAGGCGACAGTGGAAAGAAACAACTCACTTTAAACAGGAAGAAACCTCCAGCAGAACCAGAACCAGGCTCAGGATGGGCGGCCATCTGCCGAGAGGACAGGAAAGAGACACCAGACACACAGGAAGTCGTCCAGGTGTAGTTTCTACAGGAAGTCAAAGAAAAACTCATGGAGAGTAGAGCGAGTAAAGACATCAGCAGAGAGAGGACATGTGGACAGTTTGTCCTCCAGCAGTCTCAGCCTATAGCAGCAGAGAGAGGACATGTGGACAGTGTGTCCTCCAGCAGTCTCAGCCTATAGCAGCAGAGAGAGGACATGTGGACAGTGTGTCCTCCAGCAGTCTAAGCCTATAGCAGCAGAGAGAGGACATGTGGACAGTTTGTCCTCCAGCAGTCTAAGGCCCAGTTTGCACAACGCTGTTTTTAAGTGAAATCGGAACAATTATGATGCGTTTTAGCTGTTTTACATGACAGTAATTAGATTCTTTGACAGTTCAAATTTTGAAATTAAGGTCTTGGAGTGAGAGCTTTTTGAAACTCCCGTCATC
>NC_051430.1:35899874-35901095 GCF_001649575.2 Kryptolebias marmoratus
TAAGCCTATAGCAGCAGAGAGAGGACATGTGGACAGTTTGTCCTCCAGCAGCAGAACTAAGGGAGAGCTCAGGAAACCCAAACCAACCCTAACTATAGGATTTATTAAAAAGGAAAGTCTTTAAAGCAGACAGGGTGTCAGCCTCAGAGAGGAGCCTGAGAACTGAAATTCTTTTTAAGTGAAAAGTCTTACTGTTTACCTTTGTTTGTTTGTTTTTACTCGTTTGTTGTTTTTTTGCTTTTGTTTGTTTGTTACAGGTTGGAACAGGAACTCATCAGTCTGGAAACTGGATCTGTGTGTCAGACAATAACACACACTACTGTGAGTAAACACACACACACTGATCAAATAATTTCAGGTGTGAGCAACTGAGGCTTTTATTGTGGAGGTTAACTTCCTGTCTTTGTGTTTGTGCCTCCAGGTGACATCAAGAAGGAATGAAGGTAATTTATTCTTCTCTGCTTGTTTTTATGTTGTTTCTACATCTGACTTGTGTCTCTAATTAGCTGTCGAGGTCAAAGGTCACAGTGGTTGCCAGCTGGGCAGAGCTAAGCCTTTGGGACAGGTGATCCCAGGTGAGCCTGAATACAGTAATCAGATTACATTAGCCAAGTGAAGTTGGATTACAATGTAACTCGAGATTTTATGTCAGGTTACAGTAATCAGATTCCAGGAAAGGGTTGTGATGATGTCACTTCTTGTTTTTGACAGCCCCAGCAGAGGTCAAAGTTCACAAGAGTCCTCAAAACATCAAATCAAGAGAAATGACTGGTGAGATGAAGAAAGGTGAGTCAGAAACACCCCAACAGGTGAACCACAGGTAAATTACTGGTGAACTACAATTGATGTATGTTAAGGCAGAAATAATTTAACTATTTCATTAATAATTTCCCATGGGATACCTTACCAGTCACCAGGATCATGGGGGGATCAAATCCCTCCATCACATCAGGGGGGGACTCCAGGCTTGTTGCTTCTTATAAATTTTATATAAAAAAGGTTGAGCATAAATCCCAAGGACTAAGACAATTCTGAGCTCTAAATAATGTTTGCTTACCATAAAGTCCAGACTACAGGTGTGGTTCAGCAGGTCAAAGGTCAGGAGCTAGATGTGTTCATGTTCACCTAACCTGTTTGTCCTTGTGACTCCTAAATGGTGTAACATCTGTTTCCTGTTGTAGCTGCTTCTTCCTGTTTTCACCTCTGAAACTGAGTCCGACT
>NC_051430.1:35901195-35924918 GCF_001649575.2 Kryptolebias marmoratus
TTGACCCTTTGTGTCATCTTTGACTCCTCCCCCTACTCCAGCGATGTACTCGGTGGAGATTAAAGTAGAGCGAGACAAAGTGACGGGGGAAACCAGGGTTCTGTCCACTAACACAAGACTTCCTGTTGACCTGTCTGACCAAGGGGTTAAAGTGTACGAAGACGCACAGAAAGGTGACGTCAGCACGTAAATACAAGCTTGAAACAAACACAAACAGAGCTTTAAGAGAAGTGACGAGCAACCCAGACATTGGTGATTATAAAAAGGGCAGGACGTGGTGATGATGTCATTGAGGGTGGGGCCTGATGATGATGATGATGATGATGTCAGTGTTGATAACTAGTCCCTCATAACTCATTATTCTCCACACCTGGATTCTGTGTCCTTCTCCTAAAGCCAGCACCGCTACAGTGACACCCATTCGCTTCTCCTTCAGCTGGACAAGGACCACACTCACCTGCAGGTCACCTCATCAGGTTCAGTTTGATCCACAGCTGATGGAGACGAGACGCTGTAGCAGTGCATACTGTGATTTCACCCAGTGCTTTGTTTTGATTGGTCCTTCAGCTGCAGGTGAGTCAGGTGTCTGACCTGTCTCTGTCTCTGTCTGTTAGTGGTCCACGAGATGAACGGTGAAGATGGTGTCCACCTGCTAAGCTCCTCTGAGGTCGACGAGCTTATCCACAAAGCTGATGAGGTGTCGATGATGTCACAGACTGTAGCCACGATGTCCTCCCTGTCGAGGGATGAGGTCCCAGAGGTGCCGGGCCCCCCACAGGTTGCCACGTTAGGCCCCGCCCCTGTCCCGTGTGTTGCACCACAGATCACCGGCCTGGAGGCCAAAGCCAGCGGGGAGCCGAGCCAGGGGGAGGTTAGTGCTGAGAACCCCGTCACCATGGTGTTCATGGGATACCAGGATGTGGAGGACGAGGACGAGACCAAGAAGCTTCTGGGGCTGCAGGGCACAGTGAAGGCGGAGCTGGTGCTCATCGATGACGTCGACAGGAGGGTAGATCCAAGTCCTCCTGCCTTTGTTGCCCCGCCAACCTCTGTCAAACCTCCGGAGACGATGGAGGCGAGTGACAGGGAGATGGCGGGGGAGGTGAAGAAGAAGAAGCAGCCATGTAAGTGCTGCAGCATCATGTGACCTGTCCGAATGTTGCTGAGACTGTAACTAACTCTGCCCACTGTCCATTGTCCTGCCTCTAACAACATAACATCGTTTCCTGTTTCCTGATCTGTTTTATCATTTTTTAACCTAGCGCCTCGTGTTTCCAGGTGTGACACCTTAGCACACCTGTAGCATTACATTTGCATTAGCATGTGAGCCTTCCTTAGGTGTGTTTACCTGTCTGCTTTTTGAAAGAGAAAATAAAAGCCAGCTAACGAGCACATGCTGACTGTGTGTTTGTGTTGGTGACGTTAGCTCCTGCTACCTGTTCCAGGTAAACTAATCAAAGTGCACTTGGCTCTCACCTGGACAACACCGTAAGAAAATAAACTGCCAACAAGAACACGAGAAACAAGCCCCACCCCTTTTCTATTTAAAAGTTCTTCTTTAAATTTTTTCTCTATATTCATAAGTTTGACTTGTTTTTTAATCTGGAATTGTGTTTTTTTTTTTTTAGATTTTGCTAATCGAAGTTTTATCTAAACATTTTTTCTGAAATTTATTTTTTTCTCAGAGTTTTCTGTAACAGTTTCTTTTTCACACCTGGAAACTGTAAAAGACTGAAAACAGGAAGCTTGAAACCCTCCTGAGAAGTAAAAGCATGAGCAGGTGAATCAGCCCAATAAAATTCAGTGAAGAAGAGTGAAGCATTGTCTTGTTTTAATCAGCCACACAAACTACACAAATCAACCTACGACACAAAAACAGAAACTCAGAACGCTAACTTTTAATTGGGCAGAAATACTTTTTTATGAAATCAACTACAAACAATAATAGTAACTGATTTTAAACTAAAAACAACCTAATAGAAACTTACCCACCTAGTTGAATCTCATCTGAAATGTGGTAGAAACAGGATTTTGTATCGCTCACCACCTTTGTGCCGAAGTTTTACTCAAAGATTTCAGCGATCTGTTAGAGCTCAGAGTATGTGATGGAAATGTCTGCCAAGTTTGTATAGCTGTGGCAGCCATCTTGTATTGGATTGACACCAAAAGTAGTTTAGCTGTAGGAGCGAGGAGTAACTAAGAAGGTTCAGACCTGAAGCTTCCTGTTGCCATGAAAACTCATTTGTTGCATGAAGGCATGAGTTAAAGGTCACATGGTGAGATGACACATCATTAGCTTTAAGGTGTCTCATGTTCTTCATCTACAGACCTGATCTGACCTGCTGTTGCCACGGTAACCAACCTGAGTGAAGTCCCCTGACTGCTCATCCTCCTTATCCTCATGATGAAGCTCATCTGCATCCAGTTCACGTCTGAAATTATTTTCAACAACTTTCAGACCCACTGAACTAGAGAAACACTGGAATGGCCACTAACAGCACTAATAATGATTTGCAGCAGCCATCTTGAGAAGACCTTTGTGTGTCACTCTGTAGTGTTTACACGTGGAAGCCATACATAGTTCATGCCTTGAGATGCTGTAAGCTGTGTCATCAGTCCATAAAGGCTAAAAAAACAACTTATTTTACTTAAATAAACACATAAGATGCACAATGTGAAAACAAAAGACAAGAGTGTTCTGTAATGAGCCTCCCAACAAACCCAGTCAGCTTTTTAAAGGGTCTCCAGTCCATCACAGGGACAAACAAGACAAACACACCTAGGGACAGTTCAGAGTTACCAATGAACCTAACATGCATATTTTTGGGTTGATTGAGAAAACCAGGACAGGGAGAACATGTAAACTCCACCCAGGAAGGCCCCAGGTTGGAGGTGAACCTGTGGCCTTCCTGCTGTGAGGTGATGGCAGTAACCACTGCACTGTCGACCCACCCTCTCTCTCTCTGTATATATATATTCATATTTCAGTGACTTCTCCTACAGGTCGTCCTGTGAATTGCAACATTCTCACAGGAAGTAGGACAGGAAATATCTACTCTGATTTCATGAAAATCTTCATGTCTACCTGACTTGCATTACATCCGACCTTGTTAGGGGTCAGGCAGCCCCCAGGCCTAGTTCCAGGGGAGTGCCCCTGTTTCTTCTTTCCAAAAGAGGTATTCTGATGCAAGTAATGTTTATTTATTTGTTAACTTCTATTTAACCAGGCAAATACCATTGGGATCACAGATCTCTTTTTCGAGGCAGAGTAACATGCACATTTTTAGACTGTGGGAGGAAACCAGAGTGCCTGGAGAAAACCCACGCAAACACGAGAAGAACAAGTAAACTCCACACAGAAAGACCCCAGTCCAACCCGGGGCTTGAACCCAGGAGAACTCAACCGTGCTAACCACTAAGTCGTCGTGCTGCCCATTATCCATCAAACTTTTTGAATCGCTCTTGGTTTGACCCCTCCCCTGAGACCCTGGTAGCCCCCAGGATTACTGGGGTACTCAAGTCAAGTTGGTGTGGGGATACTCACAAGACCCCAGCTGAGCGCCTCAGTGTTGGAGTTTTCCCCGGTGAATGAGATGGTCGCCTCTCTGAAACTTTGAGCTGCAGGAGGGAAGGTTCTGACTGTTGTTTGTGCTTATACACTAAACAGCAGTTCAGATTATTCAGCCTTTTTGGAGGGATGGTTTCGTGAAATTGGTGCCATCTGGGGATTCTGCTGCTCTCCTAGATGCCCATGTGGGCATTGAAGTCATCTAGGAGAGCAGTGACTGTGAGGAATGGGGTCCCTGATCTGAACCTGAGCGGTGTTCTGTTATTGGACTTGTGTGCTAGACATGGCTGCCCATAATGAACACTATGTTTGAGCATAGAGTGATCCATGATTGTATTTGGTAACAGGCCACCTTAGTGCAAAGTTCAATAATCGATTTTGTTCTCGTATCATCAGCCCTGCAGCCTCATGTCTTAGACACTCGGGTGAGGAGAGTGGCAGAGCTGCCAACTGATCACCAACTGACTCACACCTCCAGGAGAGTTTTTCACGTCCTGGAGGAGGTCAGGGACATGGAATCCAAATGAACCATGTTCAGGGCTTCTATTGCAGATGTGGCTTCCAGGAGTTGTGATTTGAAGGTCATTGGTACCTGTTGCGGATGCAACCCAAGGATACGCTGGTGAATACCAACTGGAATAAGTGTTGTCAAGATAAAAGAAGGAGGCTTTTAGGAATTGGTTTACAGCTGATAGGTACAGGGTGGCCAGAAGGTGGTCGTGGATGCAAAAACCCGAGATGGGAGAAATTCAAGAAGATAAGTTCATTTTCATGGTAGAGGTCACTGAGGTAGTCAAAAGGCTCCCTGGTGGCAGGGCAGCAGCGGTGGATGAAATTCATGCTGAGATACTGTAGGCTCTGGACATTGGGGGCTGTCGTGGTTGGCACATTTCTTCAATTTTGAATGGAGGACCGAGACAACAGGTGGTGGGTCCTGTTTTTAAAAAAGGAGGACTGGAGAGTGTGTTTCAGCTATGGCGAGATCGCACTTCTCAGCCTATCTATGAAAGTCTACTCCAGGGTGTTGGAAGGGAAGCTCTGACCAACTGTCAAACCTCAGATCCAGGAGGAGCAGTGTGGCTTTTGCCGTGGTCATGGAACAGTGGAACAGATCTTCACCCTTGCAGGGTATTTAAGGGGGCATGGGAGATCAACTCTCCAGTCTACTCATGTTTCATAGACCTGGAGAAGGCTTATGACCATATTCTCCAAAGAATTTTTGTTTCAGCAGTTTTGGCACAAAGTCAAGCTTGTTCTCGGTGCAGGTTGGACTCAACCAGGGGTGTCCCTTGCCTCTGATCCTGTTTGTGGTGTTCATGGACAGGATCTTGAGGTGCAGTTGTAGAGAGTAGTGTGTCTGGTTTGGGAACCTTAGGGTCTCGTCTCTGCTTTTTGCAGATGTTGTGCTTCTGTTGGTGTCTTCAGGTCAGGACCTTCAGCATGCACTGGAACAGTTCACGGCTGAGTGTGAAGCAGGTGGGATGAGAGTCAGTTCCTCTAATTCCTCTCAACCAGAAACAGTTTCAATACTCCTTCTAGGTCAGGGATGAGTCTTTGCCTTAGGTGGAGGAGTTCAAGTATCTGAGAGTCCTGTTCCTCAGTGATGGTAGAATGGAGCAGGAGATGGATTGATGGATCAGTGCCTTGTCTGCAGTAATGAGGGTGCTGCTTCTGTCAGTTGTAGTGAAGTCTGTCTATGCTGCAGCCCTTACAACTGGTCATGAGGTTTGGATCCCAAAGATGGCTGAAATGAAATGAACTTCCTTTATAGGGTGGCTATGTTCAGCCTTAGAGATCAGGTGAAGTGAAGTGAAATTTATTTATATAGCTCCTTTCTGCAACAAGGCGACCCAAAGGTGAGGAGCTTCGTCATCCGGATGGAGCTCAGAGTAGAGCCGCTGCTCCTTCCCATCCAAAGGAGTCAGCTGAGGTGGATCAGGCATCTGATTAGGATGCCTCCCTTTGGAAGTTTTCTGGGCATGTTCCACTGGGAGGAGACCCCTGGGTAGACCTAGGACTCGCTGGAGAGATTATGTATCCTCTCTGGCCTGGGAACATCTTGGATTCCCCCAGGAGGAGCTGGAGGTCTGAGTTTCCCTCCTGCCCGCGGTAGAAGCTGGTTGGATGGATCATAAGTCTGATGTCATAATAAAATCCTTTTCCACTTCAACAGCAGACAACAACAAAATGGTCACATGACTTCAGAAGTTTCTCAGAGCATCACTCTGTTTCCATGGAGACAGCATCTTCGCTTAGTTTTCATAAAGGAAGTTTGTTTTTTTTGTTTTTAAATGTTTTATTTAAAGGTGATGAAACCGTATTAATACTGTTCAGTAAGAAGTAATCTGTTGTTAAAATATTTTTTTCTTGTGTGAACACTGACTCAGCTTTCTGTTGTTTCCTTTTTCATGTTTTTAGTCTTTAACTGCTGCAGCATACTTTATATTTTTAAAACTATTCAGACTTTGAAATGTTCAGTTAATGTAGAAGGTTTTGCTACAACTCTTGGTATGTTCTAACTTTTATGAACTACCAAAAGTGGTGGTGGGATTGTGTGTGTGTACAAACAGTACAGTGTTTGTCATTAATCTGCTGCTGATGGAGGACAGGAAGCTGTGGACTGAAATCACACCTTCAGCAGGTCTTTTGGCTCCTAATTCAGGCTCCACCTCCTGTTTGGATCCAGATCACATGCAGTTGGGTAGGCGTGGCCTATATGAGTAGGCGGGGCTCTGGTGTTCCAGTAAAATTGTGCCCTTTGTCACATCAGTCAGCTCCTTATCAGACTGAGCTGCTGAAAAGAACTCATCTGAGGTAAGAAATTCTTTTTTTTTTTTTCAAAGAATCAATCATTTTCATATCAAAACCAGAGCAGAAGTTGGATCTAGTGTTCTTTATGTTTGTCTGGTTCTGGTTCTGGTTGTGTTCAGTCTGTCAGAGTGAAAAACAGTTTTGGTTCACACAAACTGAAGATTGTTTTTACAAAACAAAAAAAAATTCACAGCAGGTATTCCGTTTGATGCTGCTGTTGCCCCCTGCTGGCTGCACGCAGAACCATAAAGATACATAAACCACAGAATCATCTAGATATACACAAATAACCACGCAGAACCAAAGCCGAAAAGTGTCCTTCAGTCTGACCTTCTGTCTACGTGTCCCTCAGCCTGGTATTAAACAGACCATCACAGCAGTCAGGTTATCAGTCGGCAGCAGCAGCCTGTCTGCAGGAGTGGCAGCTTATCAGCCGAACTCAGGCTGAGCTTCGGCTCTGATGCTAACCCTGGAAAACAAACTACCATCAGAACTCTACACTGTTGGGTCAAAAATGTCAAAACTGGTAAGAAACAGTCTACTTAGAACTAGTCCAGAACCAAAGTCCAGAGCTCAGTCTGATGGCATCAGAAGATGGTGAGACACATCAGTGTGTGCTGTTTCTGTAAGGCTGACATCATTTCCTGTTGTCACGTTAAACATGCTAGCATCTGCCTGAGATGATGTCTGCTTTCACATTTATTTCAGTTCCCCAGCAGTTGGTTCTGGTTCTGGGTTCACCAGTGATGTTCTACAGACAGCAGACCCTTCTGCTGGTTTCACTGGGACAGTTGAACTGGAAACCAGTGCGTTCCCCTGGATGTACTCGGGCGTGCCATGTTCAAGAGCTGGTTGGTCACACTGATGAGTGTTTGAATGTTTCTGTCACCTCAGCAGAGTTTAATGAGCCGGTTCCTGTAAGCTTCTCTACTCTGAACGTTGTTTTATGAGTTTGGATTCAAACCTTTGACCCGCTTCAGAGGTTTCATTTTTATGATCAGGAATCTTTGATCAGATTTGTTTTATTGGGGTCAAAGTGAGGATAATCGTCTCCAGTTTTAACTACAGGGTTTCGGTTTGATAAGAGAAAGAGTAGGTCACATGATCTCAAGTGATGTTTTCTGTGAGCTGTAACCTGTAATCACTGCTCTAAGGAACTGACTTCACAATAATTTATTCCTAACTATTAAACACTTGTACCCAGATCAGTTGGAATCCTATGGACTTTAGTTCCCACAATGCTTTGCAAATGCACTCTTAAGCTTCACTAAATTCATCGAGTTGTTTATTTGTGTTTTAGTAGTTTCCTTCATTCACACTGTTACAGGATATATGGAGCCATGATGTTTCCATGGCAACCAGTTTGTTTACATTGTTATCTCTTCGTTTCCATGGTTATTGTTTATTCCCAGGTTGTGTTGTCCCTTCAGGTTGTCCTCAGGTTGTGTTGTCCCTTCAGGTTGTCCTCAGGTGGTCCTCAGGTTGTGTTGTCCCTTCAGGTGGTCCTCAGGTTGTGTTGTCCCTTCAGGTGGTCCTCAGGTTGTGTTGTCCCTTTAGGTGATCCTCAGGTTGTTTTATCTCTGCAGATTTTTTGGAGCTCCGCCCCCTGCAGACATGCACAGCATCCCAAGGAGGTGGGTGCTGAAGCCTCTGTCCCCCCTGCTGCAACCCTCAGACCTGCGCTCCATTGTCGGTCCTACCTCTGAAGTGGACAACCACGATTCGAATTCCTCAGTTCTGGTCTTGCAGCAAAGGGACGGGTCCCCGAACGTGATGGTCTCAGCCCAGCAGGTTGTTGTGTCGCAGGAGGAGAATTCCAGTAGCGACGAGTGGCAGCCTAGCAGCCCCAGCAGCAGCTCCAGCTCTCACTGCGGCTTCTATTCCTTTGTGGAGGATGCTACAAGTCCTGAAGCCCATCAGAACCAAGCCTGGATGGTGTCACCGCAGCGGCAAGCCCAGATGGCTATTCTGAAAGAGGAGAAGGAATTCAAACTACAGACCTACAGCAGCAGCAGGAAGCCAGAGAGTCTGTTCTTAGAGAGTAACGGAGACTTTGAGTACAAAGTGGATCCATGTAATGGCATCAGAGTGATGGATGAGGAAGAGGAGAAACGGCTTCGCACGGAGATCATTCGTAGCCAAGCTCCCAAGAAGAACCAAACAGAACCACAGAAACCAGGGGACAATCCAGATCCAGTCTTGTCTACAGACAGACTGATTGAAGGTTTCAGTTTGAGTTTCAGTCCTGTCAGATTCAGACCAGAACCTCCTCACCTTGAAGATCCTGCAACCATTGATAAGGAGCAGATCAACTTCAACACAGCTCGACAGAAGTTTCTGCAGATGGAACAGGAGAGACTGGCGAAACATCTCGGCCCAGTCGGGTCCTCCAGAACACATCTGGATGCAATTCCTGATGTGTTTGTGTCGAGAAAAGTGAATATTTCTGATTCTACAGAAACAACTCATGACCTAACTCTGATTAAAGCAGTAGATGAAGATGAGACAAGTTCTCAGAGGAAGGTGTTGGTGTTTGAGAGTCTGAGCAGTCAGAGCGGTGTATTTGATGATGTGGACTCTGGCCTTGAAGAGCTTCCTGTGGAGGTGGCCAGCAGCTATGTCAGTGATGATTTCCTATTAAACAACAATCAGCAGGACGACTGGACAAGCAAGTCCACAGTGCTCCGTGAAACCCCCATTGAAAGGGAGATCCGGTTAGCTCAGGAACGTGAAGAGGATCTGCGACGATCTCGAGGGCTAAAGCACAGCAATGCTCGAGGAGAGATGGTCCAGATCAGAACCAGACGTTCACAGCTTTCTCTGACACCTGACAGAATCCATGAGAAGAACCAAATGGGGTTCATCCTCCACAGTAAGACTCAAAGGGAGAACAAGAGGAAGGAGCAACTTCCGCAACAAGACAGAATCCTGGAACAAGACAGCCAAGATCCTCCACCAGAGGACATAAAGACAGAGGCCGACCCGCAAAATGGGAACAAGAGCACGAGAGAAAAGCCAGAGTTCGAGTCTGAAACAGACGACGTTTTCCTGTCTCCATGCTGTCCTCACAGACACCCTGAAGAGTCCATCTTCTCCCAAATGTATTCCTTCACTATAAGGAACTCTGAAGTCCAGGACACAACATGTTTCCACCCGGATCAGACGGCTTCATTTCCCTCTTCTCCAGCTTCCCTAACACCAGTAACTCTCAGTGAAACTGCTCCTCAGTCCTGGAGGGAGAACCTGGAGTCCACTGGCCTGCAGTCCAGAGGACAAGGAGCTCCAGATTTCATCGAGAAGGAGATTGAGGATGCTCTAAGACGAGAACAGGAGCTGAGGGAGATGAGAGAGTCCATGAAGGAAAACAGCCAACCTCTCTTCTCTCCAGCTCCTCTGGTGGAACAGGCATCCAACATGGCTGTTAGGCAGTTCTACCCTCCAGTAAACACAGGTATGTAGTCCTTCCTGATGCCACTGGGTTTTAGGGTCTTTAAGTCTTTTAGGGATCAGGTTTGGGTTTATTTGTTGGCATTTAAAGTTCAGTTCTAGACCAGCTGAACATCAAACCTGAGGCTCAGGATGTGGATGGATGGACTTCCAAACAGCTGCATCAAACATCTGGTAGTTCTGTGTTTATGATGCAGTACATGTTAGAACAGAGAAAACCTTTTTAAGACCACCTCACTAACAAGTCAACAAAGATGCTCAAAATAAAAGATCTCTGACACAGAGTGAAATCCTGACTCCAGCTCATGGAGATGTTTTTTCCTTCTTACTATTGCCTAAAGTTTTTTGTGAACTTATAACATCTTTCTTTAAAAAGTTCAGCTTAACAAGTTCCACCCCTGAAAATACTGAGATTTTCAATTACCACCTTTTGCTTTAGACATTAAACAACAGCTGTAGAAGCTAACTGTGGTTGGAGGGTGTGGGGTAAGATATGATGGTTCCAAGCATTCGTTGCTTAGAACAGCACCACGTACGGTTCAGTCTTTACCGGAGCTGTTTGAGGAACATCAAACACACGTTCTCCACTGCAGCTGTTTTTAGTAGTTTCCTTTTGGAGCCAGGATTGTAATTTGTTTGAACTGTTCATCTTTCTGGTTCCCTCTGCTTTTATTTTTTCGTCACAGTTAAGCTTCTGATGGTTAAGGAGCTCATTTAACTTTTAACACCAAAGTTCCTTTTGAGTACCACCAGCTGTACTTGGACCACAGTTTGAGAACCATATGTGTAAAGGTTTGTTGAGCAATGAAGAGTTTTACGTTACATCTGGAAACATCTGGATTCTTCACAATAAAGTTACCCATGTTACTCAGTTAACCCACTAATGGCTGGCTGGCTGGCTGGCTGGCTGGCTGGCTGGCTGAATAAATGAATGAATGAATGAATGAATGAATGAATGAATGAATGAATGAATTGGGAACGGGGTCAGGGTCAGGATCAGGATCAACCTCCCTGAATCAGGGTCAAGATCAGGCCTAAACCTCTATGGGTCAGGGTCAGGATCAGGATCTGGGTTGAATTTCTATGGTTCAGGGTCAGGATCAGGATCAGGGTTGAATTTCTGTGGGTCAGGATCAGGATCAGGATAAACCTCTATGGGTCAGGGTCAGGATCAGGATGAACCACCCTGAATCAGGGTCTGGATCAGGCCTAAACCTCCCTGGATCAGGGTCAGGATCAGGATCAGGGTTGAATTTCTGTGGGTCAGGATCGGGATCAGGATGAACCTCTATGGGTCAGGGTGAGGATCAGGATCAGGCCTAAACCTCCCTGGATCAGGGTCAGGATCAGGGTTGAATTTCTGTGGGTCAGGGTCAGGATCAGGATCAGGATGAACCACCCTGAATCAGGGTCAGGATCAGGATCAGGATCAGGATGAATCTCTATGGGTCAGGGTGAGGATCAGGATCAGGCCTGAACCTCCCTGGATCAGGGTCAGGATCAGGGTTGAATTTCTGTGGGTCAGGGTCAGGGTCAGGATCAGGGTTGAATCTCTTTGGGTCAGGGTGAGGATCAGGATCAGGCCTGAACCTCCCTGGATCAGGGTCAGGATCAGGGTTGAATTTCTGTGGGTCAGGGTCAGGATCAGGATCAGGATGAACCACCCTGAATCAGGGTCAGGATCAGGATCAGGATCAGGATGAATCTCTATGGGTCAGGGTGAGGATCAGGATCAGGCCTGAACCTCCCTGGATCAGGGTCAGGATCAGGGTTGAATTTCTGTGGGTCAGGGTCAGGGTCAGGATCAGGGTTGAATCTCTTTGGGTCAGGGTGAGGATCAGGATCAGGCCTGAACCTCCCTGGATCAGGGTCAGGATCAGGGTTGAATTTCTGTGGGTCAGGGTCAGGATCAGGATCAGGATGAACCACCCTGAATCAGGGTCAGGATCAGGATCAGGATCAGGATGAATCTCTATGGGTCAGGGTGAGGATCAGGATCAGGCCTGAACCTCCCTGGATCAGGGTCAGGATCAGGGTTGAATTTCTGTGGGTCAGGGTCAGGGTCAGGATCAGGGTTGAATCTCTTTGGGTCAGGGTGAGGATCAGGATCAGGCCTGAACCTCCCTGGATCAGGGTCAGGATCAGGGTTGAATTTCTGTGGGTCAGGGTCAGGATCAGGATCAGGATGAACCACCCTGAATCAGGGTCAGGATCAGGATCAGGATCAGGATGAATCTCTATGGGTCAGGGTGAGGATCAGGATCAGGCCTGAACCTCCCTGGATCAGGGTCAGGATCAGGGTTGAATTTCTGTGGGTCAGGGTCAGGGTCAGGATCAGGGTTGAATCTCTTTGGGTCAGGGTGAGGATCAGGATCAGGCCTGAACCTCCCTGGATCAGGGTCAGGATCAGGGTTGAATTTCTGTGGGTCAGGGTCAGGATCAGGATCAGGATGAACCACCCTGAATCAGGGTCAGGATCAGGATCAGGATCAGGATGAATCTCTATGGGTCAGGGTGAGGATCAGGATCAGGCCTGAACCTCCCTGGATCAGGGTCAGGATCAGGGTTGAATTTCTGTGGGTCAGGGTCAGGGTCAGGATCAGGGTTGAATCTCTTTGGGTCAGGGTGAGGATCAGGATCAGGCCTGAACCTCCCTGGATCAGGGTCAGGATCAGGGTTGAATTTCTGTGGGTCAGGGTCAGGATCAGGATCAGGATGAACCACCCTGAATCAGGGTCAGGATCAGGATCAGGATCAGGATGAATCTCTATGGGTCAGGGTGAGGATCAGGATCAGGCCTGAACCTCCCTGGATCAGGGTCAGGATCAGGGTTGAATTTCTGTGGGTCAGGGTCAGGGTCAGGATCAGGGTTGAATCTCTTTGGGTCAGGGTGAGGATCAGGATCAGGCCTGAACCTCCCTGGATCAGGGTCAGGATCAGGGTTGAATTTCTGTGGGTCAGGGTCAGGATCAGGATCAGGATGAACCACCCTGAATCAGGGTCAGGATCAGGATCAGGATCAGGATGAATCTCTATGGGTCAGGGTGAGGATCAGGATCAGGCCTGAACCTCCCTGGATCAGGGTCAGGATCAGGGTTGAATTTCTATGGGTCAGGGTCAGGATCAGGATCAGGATCAGGCCTGAACCTCCCTGGATCAGAGTAAGCACTGTCTAAACTGACTGAACTAAACTTGGAGCAGAAGCTGCTGTTTGTCTCCTCCAAAGGGAATGAGATCCAGAAAGAATGAGTAACTTAATGAGACTAAAGTCCAGGAGGACCAAGAGACAATTGGACTTTCTGTAAATCAGTAACTGAATTTTTCGCAACACCAGAGTCAGATTTTAGTGCTGTACCTCTGATCCACTAATTCAGATTGAGCCCACCTGTTCTAACATACAGTCCACCTGTGAAAATAAGCATGGCTTACGGGAAAAAAATCATTTATTTTTCTGAATCCATGATGTCGCTGATGTGTTCTCTTCCCATGTCTCAGAAAAAGCTGTCAGAGTGTCCTCTCCTTCTTCTGGAGTTCGTCTGCCTTCCATCTCCTTCGTCACCGCTAAGCCCTGGGCCTCCTCAGGCCGTCCTGCCTTCTCCTCTTCCACAGGGGTCCGGATGGTTCCTGTGGTTCCTGGAGGTCTAACAGAGTCTCTGCTGCAGGACTTTGAGGAGCATCAAGCCAAACTGAAGCTAGAAGAGAGCACTGTGAGTCATTGCTTTTGCTCTTATTTTGGTAGTTTGTAGTTTCCTGTGTCCTGCATGTGAGGAAGTGTGAGACACAGAACTTCCTTTTGGTGATGGTCCAGTTTTGTCACAACAACTTCTGTCTGTTTTTCAGTACGCAGGAATCCAGCTGGTTGATGACATCAACAACGAGGTAACCAGTACCACCTGCAACATAGTCCTTGACTAACATTACTAGAGCAAAACATGTTGGCCTGATAGGTCCTTTGCTATCTAAAGGTGGTGATTAGCCCGCCCCTTCTAGGTCACTAACCAATCATGTTGAAGGATTTTTACTTCATATTCAAATAGCAGACACAGAGACGGACAGCTGCTGGGAGGTCCTCATAGTAACTGTGGCCGATGAATCATTCACGCTAAACTAAAACTTAAATTTATTGTTTTAGTGCGTGTCTTTCCTGTTGTATCTTATTGTCTCCTTGTGTCTTTGGCCCGTTTCAGGTCGTGGAGTCGACTCGAGTCATTCGACACAAGAACCAGCGAGCTCTGCGCTGGGAGGCTGGATTGTTCACCAACCAACAGGACTAGTGGAACCAGCAGGACCAGAACCAGGTCCAGATCTGGTTGTAGAAGTTAGAGGGAACTGGTAGACAGTCCCTCTTGTGCAGAGTTTGTTCAGCAGCAGGACAATTTCCATCATCTGTCGGGACACCTGGACATGTAGGACACCTGGACACGAGGGCTGCTGCTGATTGGTCCTTTAGATTTGGGTCTTTTCATTTTGTCCAATCAGCTCACAGCTGCTGAAAAGACTTTTAATTTGACAGTTTCAGCCTTTTTTAGTCCAGAACCCAGAGAGACAAACTTGTACTAACAGGAAGAATCACTGATATAAAAGTATGAAAAGTTAAACTAAATGATCAAAAACAACTTGATAAGAATGAATGTGAATAAAATTTCTGCTCATTAAATTTGCCTTATTGAGTTTATTGTCAAATATGATGTACATCTGTGTATTTAAAAAAATGTAGACAGTACAGAGTGCTATAGTGCCCCATTAAGCAGAATAAATTTCTTTTTTTTTTTTAATGAAAATACAAATCAAATTTATTTATAGAGCACATTTAAAAACAACTGTTGTTGGCCGATGTGCAGCACATAAAACAACAAATAGTAAAAAGATGATACAAAACATTAGAAACCATAAAAACTAACAAAAATAAAACTAATAAAATTTTTTGTTAAAATGAAGCAAACATTTCAACTGTCATGCTGTATTAAAAGCCAGTATGTTTTAAGATGAGTCTTAAAACAGTCATTTAACACTTATTATTGTACCAGTCTGTCTATAATGACTAAAGCAGGAGGGGCTGCATGTACCAGCTAACTGAAAATATATTCTCAATACGAACAACGAATTGTCTTCGATATTACACATTAGGTGCAAAGGTTAGATGAAAACTCAGTGATCGAGGTCTAAACGCTGAAGTTCATCATGTTATAGAAAATCCAAGTATTTACAGAATTATGAGAATAAAGAGTTGAGTTTAAGTTATTAGTCTGTGTGAAATTAACTCCAGACCCTGGTAACAGAGCTCTGCTTAGACTAAGCACACATTGAAAGTACTTAATTCCTTAAAGTGCAGTTCTGGTCTGGTTAGAATGATTACAGCACTTAGTCATTTTATTACAGCAGTGGTTGTGCGTCTGGTCGATAATGCTGACCGGGTTTGTTGGGAGGCTCATTACAGAATACTTGTTTTCACATTATGCATTATATTTTCTTACTCGAGTATAACAAGGCTTTTTTTTCTGAGTGCTTGTGGACTGATCATACAGCATACAGTACACACAAGACATTAGATATGTATGTGTGGCTTCCACATGTAAACAGTACAATGATGCACGGAGCTCCTCACAAGATGGCCGCCACAGATCTCACCCAGCGCCGTCACTGGCCGTCCCAGTGTTTCTGTAGTCCAGTGGTCAGTCTGTTGAAACTACAGAGTTTCAGGGTTAGTGTAAACTGAATTAATGGACAGATAGAAGCTGAATAATAAATGTTATATTTAGGGCAGCGTTTTTCCAGTTTATGATAATTGATAGATAATGAGGGGGATAGTTGCGCCTGGAAGACCAGGTTCAGGGAAAATGAATCTCGCGGTCTGAAAGGCTACCCGCGGCGCCTTTCAGGTAAACGGCAGATCCAGGAAACACCTGTCCTTACCGGTGTTTTATTTCAGACACGTTACATTAAACACCACGGTTACAAAATGAAAACATTTGCTTCTGATTTTAAAACAGTGAGGTTATTTCCTGAAATGTTTGGTTTACAGTCAGGCAGCTGTTTAGACAGCTATAATACCTGCGAGGTCCTTACACGTTGTTTAAATAAAGAACGACGTGCAGTTAGCTTTTTAACACAGTTCCTTAATAATCTTTATTAAACCTATAGTTACTGTTCAGATCATGTACACATTTTAAACAGTTTTTATATTTTTCACCATAAGAGAATTCTTCTGTTTCCATCTTCGTCAGCGGAGCCTTCAGGTGAGCTATCGTTAGTTAGCTGCTGGATTTCTATTAACTCATCAGTGCTGGTTAGTTACTGCAGTTAACTACCACTCTGTACTGAACCGCCTCACATGAGAGTTCATTCTGGCAAAAACATTTAAATAAACTATATTTCTGAATGATTTTTATTAAAAGAACAAGTCAGATCAGATCGATAGATTAATAATCAAAAATCAGTCTTTATTGGATCATTATGAACAGTTACAGCTTGTTATCAGAATAAATAACAGGAAATGAGTCCTTGAAAAAGTGTAAAAGTGTTGGATGTGTAAACTTGTTTGGAAAAGGTTCTGGATCCGGTTCTGTTGAAACTTCAGGTTGTTTGGTTCTGATCCCAGGACCGCGTTCAGCTGATGGCTTGTTTTTGTCTGCAGTTTGGTTCCAGTCGAATGATAAAGATCTTATTTTATTCCTCAGATTGAGGATCGAGTCCTTTTTCGGGTCACCTATAGGTTTCAGGCTGCTGGAGTTCAGTCTGACCTTTGACCTTTGAGTTCATTTGAAGTTTAAACAACTGGTTCAAATTTCTGCTAATATTCTTGTAAACAAGAATAAATGGATAAAGTTGTGTTGTCACCGTGAATTTAAGATGTTTTGTGTCAACTGATGATCCCAGACACACTGCAGCGCCCCCTGCTGTCAGTGTGTGCACTTTACAGCTGCAGCTCATCGATCAGGTGAGGCGTTCACCTGACTACTGCTTCTTCGTCTGAGGTTAAACCATGGAGCTGGCGTACGTGTGCGAGTGGGAGAAACGTCCAAAGAGTACTCACTGTCCGTCCATCCCGCTGGTCTGCTCCTGGTCCTGCAGGAACCTGGTGGCATTCTCCACGGACCTGAAGAATGAGGACGACGACAAAGGTTTTTACGCCACACACGCACACACGCCAGTCCAGGCTCCGTCTCCACACATCCTCAGCTGAGTTTCTGTGTTTCAGATGTCAGTCACATGATCCACATCATCGACACTGAGCACCCATGGGACGTCTTTTCCATCAACTCTGGACACACTGAGGTCATTTCCTGTCTGGAGTGGGACCAGTCAGGTGAAGTTTACACACAAGAAGATGCTGTTTTTTTGTGTTGTAACTTTATATTATCGTTGTTTTAAAACCCTTTTCCTGAGATTTTGGGGTTGTAACCCTGCGTGTTTGTCTGAAGGTTCTCGGCTGCTGTCGGCTGACGGCGACGGCCAGATTAAGTGCTGGTCCATGTCTGATCACCTGGTGAACAGCTGGGAGAGCGTCCTGTCCAGCTCTGTAGACGGAGATCCCATCGTCGCTCTGAGCTGGCTGCACAATGGCGTCAAACTGGCGTTACATGTGGAGATGGTGAGGAGTGTTTTCTTCCTGCTTGTGACCAATAGAGCTCTGCAGAGCCGGTAAATGTGTGACGCCATGTCTCCTCGATGTCCACCTGTATCTCCTTGCTTCAGTCCAGCTCAACAAACTTTGGAGAGAAGTTCTCGCGGGTCAAGTTCTCTCCATCTCTGATTCTGTTTGGTGGGAAACCGATGGAGGGCTGGTTGGCGGTGACAGTGAGTGGTCTGGTCACCGTGTCTCTGTTAAAGCCGGGCGGCGCTCTGCTGACAGCCAGTGAGAGTCTCTGCCGGCTGAGAGGACGAGTGGCGTTGGCTGACATCGCCTTCACTGGAGGAGGGAATATTGTGGTGGCAGCTACCGACGGCAGTAGCTCCTCCCCCATCCAGTTCTACAAGGTGAGAGCAGGAAAAAGTGACTGGTTGCCATGGGTACCTGCTGCACCCACGTTATTCATAATTAGGAGTATGGTTGTCATGGTTACTTGTTCCAGATGTGTAAAAAGGTTTACCTGTGGTTGTAGGTGTAATAAACAGTTTGGTTGTGTGTTCAGGTCGTGGTGAGCGTTGTGAGTGAAAAGTGTCGCATCGACACCGAACTGCTGCCGTCGCTGTTTTTGCGCTGCACCACAGACCCGATGAGGAGAGACAAGTACCCGGCTGTCACCCACCTGAAGTTCCTGACCCGGGAAAACTCTGAGCAGGTGAGCGGTACCAATCGTACTGTTGGTACGATCAAGAGGTGTGTTTTGATTGGTCGGCTGTGTTTCAGGTGCTCCTGTGTGCGTCCAATCAGAGCGGCAGCATCGTGGAGTGCTGGTCTCTGAGGAAGGAGGGACTTCCTGTCAACAACATCTTCCAGCACCGATCACCTGTCGGTAAGAAACATTCAGGGTCAGCTGGTCTCTGATCCTGACCGACTGTGACATCTGACCTCTGACCTCTGTGTACAGTCGGGGAGAAGCAGCCGACCATCCTGAAGTGGAGGATCCTGACGACCACTAGCGATTTGGAGCGAGTGTCGGCCATCGCTCTGCCCAAGCTGCCCATCTCCATCTCCAACACGGACCTAAAAGTGGCGTCAGACACCAAGTTCTGCCCCGGGCTGGGTGAGCAGAACTCAGAAACACTCAGCATCTCAGAATATGGTTTCTACATAACACAAAGCTGAAAATGAAAGATCTGATTGTCCTCTGATCCTAAAAGAACTCAACAGAACCTCCAAAACATCATGTGGTCCAGGTTAATATCAGTATTGACTGGCACCCTGTGTTCTGGTTCTCAGGTCTTGCTCTGGCCTTTCATGACGGCAGCATTCAGATCCTGCACCGCCTCTCCCTCCACACCATGGGGGTTTTCCATGGCTCCGCCTCCTCCGCTCAGCGGCCAGGAGATGAGACTGCTATTAAACGCCAGCGGAGCACAGGCCCTGCCCTCCACTTCAAGGCGCTGCAGTTCTCCTGGACATCGTTGGCTCTGGCTGGAGTTGACAACCATGACAAGGTGAGGCAGCATACCTGCCTGGTCCAAACAGGACTCCGGTCCAGACTTGAATCCAGCCAAAATCCAGCTGACAGCGATAACCCCGACTTTCTGTTTGCTCCTCAGCTCCACATGCTGCGGGTGTCACCCTCGATGGGCCAAGTTCTGGACATGAACACGACACTGCGCCACCTGCTGTTCCTGCTGGAGTACTGCATGGTGACTGGCTACGACTGGTGGGACGTGCTGCTGCACGTGCAGCCCGGCATGGTGCACAACCTGGTGGACAAGCTGCACGAAGAGTACATGAGGCAGAACCAGGCGCTGCAGCAGGTCAGCAAAGCATACTGGGAAATCCTGTGGCTGCAGATCAGTACATCAGGTTGTGTTTGAATAAAAAGATGGAAAACGGTTGATCAGATTGAACTTTTCACGTTGTGGATTCACGACCTGTGTTTGGTCTCATTCAGGTTCTGGCGACTCGGATCGTAGCCGTCAAAGCGTCTCTCTGTAAACTCTCTACGGCGACGGCGACACGAGCGTGCGACTTCCACGCCAAACTGCTGCTGATTGCCATCAGCTCCACCTTAAAGTCTCTGCTCCGGCCGCACGTCCTTAACACACCTGACAAGAGTCCGGGTGACCGGCTGACAGAGATCTGCGCCAAGAACACCGACACAGGTGAGACCATCGACCAGGTGAGTCTACTGATAGGCGACAGAGCCAGGCTGACCTCTGTGTGTTTCTTCAGATATCGATAAGGTGATGATCAATCTGAAGACGGAGGAGTTTGTGCTGGACGGACCCCCCCTGCAGTCCCTGCAGCAGCTCATCCAGTGGGTGGGGGACTTTGTGCTTTACCTGCTGGCCAACCTGCCCAACCAGGTGAGCTGAGCAGGGCTTCAGGTGTGACCAGGTGTATCACAAAAGGAGGGGATAGCTCCTAAAGGTAGAAGAAGAGTCATAATGGAAAGGAGGGAGGGGCCATACAGGTAAAGGTGAAGTCATAAAGCGAGGGGGAGGGTCTCAGAGGGACAAGAGGGGAGAGGCTCGGTAAGATGCAGCTGTTGGTGCAGACCATCCACGTGAATAAAGACAAACAAATGACTCCGTTAACTCCCATCATCCAGTCTTTTCTTTGTTGTTGTTTGTTTTGGGGAGCTGCCTTGTTGTGTTTTTGGAGCCAGGGTCCGCACGCACACATGCCTCCTCCCATCTCATTAACTGGTCGTCAGTAACAAAACATTTTCCTTAAACTTCAAATAACTAATTAAAAGTATTAAAACAGCAGCAAGGTAAAAACAACATGTTTATATTATTATAAATATTCTTATATTTTTGTCAAGAACATGTCCCTTTGGTTTACATGGGGATGGTGGGGAATAAAACTTGAACCATGTCCATGGTACAGACCCACCAGAACCAACCAGAACCCACCTGACTCTTTGTTAATTAATTAATGGGTTTAGGATCATAAAAGGGAACCATCCACAACCTGACGATGACCCGAAAGCCCTGACAGTCAGTCCTTCTCCTTAGCTGCTGACCTCTGACATCAGTTCTTTTATGTTCTGGTGTCTCCTGCAGGGATCTATGGTCCGGCCCGGTTTCGGCTTCATGAGGGATGGGGCGTCTCTGGGGATGCTGAGGGAGATGCTGGTGATGATCAGGATCTGGGGTCTGCTGAAGCCCGGCTGCCTCCCCACCTTCACGGCCACATCGGACACCCAGGACAGCATGCAGCTGCTGTTCAGACTGCTCACCAAGCTGTGGCTCTGCTGTAAGAACCGTGGTTCTGATCCTGGTCCAGTCTGACAGGATGTGATCTGTGGATCATTAATCCGTGATTCCTGCTGTAGCTTGAGTTATAAAACCAGCTGTTGAAGCCCCACCCTCTTGTTTCCTGTCTGTAGCGCGGGACGACGGCGCCCCCCAGGATCCTGATGAGAGCCTGATAGATGAGTGCTGCCTGCTGCCCAGTCAGCTGCTGGTTCCCAGTATAGACTGGCTCCCAGTAAACGATGGCGTGATGGTGAAGCTGCAGGGAAAACACCCGCTCAGGCTGCAGTTTGGAAAAGCTTCATCACTAACAGGAGCAGGAAGCTCCGCCCCCCTGGAGGTGTTCAACAGGTAAGTTAGTGGAGAAGAAGGAGTATGCAGAGAAAAAGCTAAAGCCGTTCTTGTTCAAGAGGTTTTCTGCACCACTTTGTGCACGCTTTAATATCCACACGTGTTATTGATCATCATGTGCATGTGGCGTGTCCACATCATTAACAGTTTCCCAGCATGCTCTCTGGGTGTCGCCCATGGACAACAACCTGCAACAACCTGCAACAACCTGCGGACGGCAGCTGTGAAGTTGGTGTGGAGCTCAGTGTGTTTCCACAGTGGTTTCATTTCTGATACATCTGGAATAAGACGTAGAAAAGAGTGTCCACCGTGAGTTCGTGTACGAGTCGCCTGGTCTGTCAGGAGGACCGGGTTCCTGTCAGGGGGACCGGGTTCCTGTCAGGGGGACCGGGTTCCTGTCAGGAGGACCGGGTTCCTGTCAGGAGGACCGGGTTCCTGTCAGGGGGACTGGGATCCTCTCAGGAGGACTGGGATCCTCTCAGGAGGACCAGGTTCCTCTCAGGGGGACTAGGAGGACTAGGAGGACCAGGTTCCTCCCAGGTTTTTGCAGGAACACCTGGTACCTGTCAGTGAAGTCTTGTGTTTGTGTTCAGGAGTCCTGGAGCTCAGAAGATGGACAACCTGCGCTGCGTTCACATGGGGGTCAGTCCCACGGAGGAAAGTAAAGCCTGCACCAGGTGAGTCCACAGGAAGTGATGTTGAAGGGTACTCACCCTGGGTGTGATGCCCCGCCCCCTTTTTGTGTGAAACCATAGCTCCACCCCTTTCTGGGTAAAAACTCCTCTTTGACAGGCAGTGAATCCAGGGATGTGTATTTTAGGAAAAAGGTTAAATTAAACTGTAGCTTTGCTTTAAAGCTTCAGGTGCCCAAATATCATGGTCTGTCAGAGCAAGAATCACTTCCTGTCACTGCTGATCAACGAGCTCTGGTGTGAAAGATAAACAAACTGAAAGTGGTCAGATTGGACAGACGGCAGACAGTCAATGAATTTCTCTCATGTTTTGGCTGCTGTTCCTAAGTGGACGTTACCATAAACTAATTAAATCCTTATGCTCCAAACTTTTCACCTGTACAGGTGAGTCTGCAGGATGTGATGTTCTAGCTGCACAGGTTTTATGTTCACGTTCGATCTGAACACCTAATTTTAGTCCTTTTAACAAATTCCTATCTGATGTCAATCAGTCATAATGTTTACAATGAATCAGCTGTAACCTGTGAAACTCCGCCCCCTTCAGGTGTGGCTGTGTAACGATGCTTCGTTCTCCCAACAAGACGAACGCCATGAAGCAGTGGGAGCAGCGCTGGATCAAGAACTGCCTGTGTGGAGGTCTGTGGAGGAGGATCCCCCCCACCTTCACCTGACCTCACCTGAGGCGGCTGCCCTGAGAGGAAACCTGAAGATACCTGTTCTGAAAGAAGCAAACCCAGGATTCAGAATCAGAACAGCTGATCTGCAGCAACTCTTTTCTTCTGTAAATAAATCCATTTTCTAATAAAAGTGTCTGAAACCAGAGTCTGTCGACTGTTTCTGCTGGAATCCAAGCAGCTGTGACCTCTGACCCCAGGTGGCTGCGCAGGTAAACAAACCATTGAAGTCGGTTCGACTCCTTGGTGTAATCTGGGTTTGTCTGTTCCCACCAACACTGATGATGTCATCTCCTGTTGCCTGTAGCACTTTCATAACTATCTGTTAGAAACATCAGAACAGTTCTGGTTTAATGCTGGCTGTGAAATAAAGCTGCATCCTGCAGGGTCACGGGGATCCGTGCACGTGGTCTCAGTGCACGTGGGTGGGAAACGGTCTGATTTGGCAAAGACAGAACTTGCAGGAGCCCTCCAGAACCAGCTGGTTCCTCAGAGTCCAACATAACCTCCATGTTAGTCTAAGCTCTCAACCTCTCTCTCTCTCTCTCTCTCTCTCTCTCTCTCTCTCTCTCTCTCTCTCTCTCTCTCTCTCTCTCTCTCTCTCTCTCTCCTTGCCTCTCTCTCTCTTTCTCTCTCTCTCGTGCACACGCCCTTGCGCGCTCTCGCAGCAGCAGCCACGAGACAGGTTTTCTGGTCTCAGCTCTGCGGAAGCTTGTGAAGACCAGAGTCCGAAGCAGGACCGATTGGATCGGAACCAGGTCTCGGGATAGCTGGGTCTGAGTGAGGTTCTGCAGCGGGTCCGGCCGGTTCTGCTTCTGCCGCATTCGATGATCTGAGGTGAGACCGACACATACTGGTGCGTGCGTGCGTGCGTGCGTGCGTGCGTCCAATCAGAACCGAACATTTTAAGGTTCGTTCCCGTCAGTCCGATCCGCAGAGACAGAACCAGAGTCCTGCACGCGCTGAGACCAGTACACCTGTCTGTCTTTCTGTCCGTTTCTAACCTGTCTCAGTCTCTTGCTGTCTGTCCCTCGCCTGTCCTTTTGTCTGTCTTTCCTTCTGTCTCCCAACTGTATGTCTGTTCTTCACCTGTCTGTCTCTCTGTCCGTTTCTAACCTGTCTCTGTCTCTCACCTGTCTGTCCCTCACCTGTCTGTCTGTAGGAAGAAACTGGTTTCATAACAACGATTCAACAAACTGTTTAACTCTAGGAAAATCCATCCATCCATCTATTTATCCATCCATCCATCCATCCATCCATCCATCCATTGCTTCATCCATCCATCCATCTATTTATCCATCCATCCATCCATCCATCCATCCATCCATCCATCCATCCATC
>NC_051430.1:35926066-35938818 GCF_001649575.2 Kryptolebias marmoratus
AATTTCATCCATCCATCCATCCATTGCTTCATCCATCCATCTTCTATCACTTACCCGTGGTCACAGCACCACAGAGGAGGGAAACCCAGTTCTCCATCCTCCCAGCAACACTCCAGCTTTTCCTGAGGGATCCTAAGGTGTTCCCAGACCAGAGATGTCTGGATCTGCCCGGGGTCTCTTCCCAGTGGGATGTGCCTTGAGAACTTCTAGAAGTAGGCATCCCGATCAGTGGTGCCTCCAGGAACATGGCACACCAAAACCAAAAGCCATACGTTCTGTTATGCTGTTGTTGTAAAACGGCGATTTGAAAACTTTGGCAGCAGAAGATAAAGAATTCCCACTGATGTACGTCAGCTTTGAATTTTACATGTAATAATACTAATTATGTGCATGAATAAATAAATAAATATTATGAATATGTGACTGATCTAGCTGGGGGCAGGGGGCATCAGATTTGTAGGGGTGGCCCCTGATGGCACCACTGACCTTAATCAGATGTTTGAACCACCTCAGCTGACTCTTTCAATGCAAAGGAGCAGCGGCTCTACTCCAAGCTCCCCCTGGATGATGGAGCTCCTCACCTTATCTCTAAGACTGAAGCTGGCCTCTGTTACAAAAAAAGCTTTTTTTTTTAGCCACTTGGATCCAGCACCTGGTTCTTACTGCAGACGAGGCTCTGACTCGTCAGTCCATCTCCCACTCCCTCCTACTATCAATCAGGAACAGGATTCTGAGATACATGAACTCCTCTACTTAAGGCAGAGACTCATCCCGAACTGCTGATCCTTGGTCACCTGTTTCTACGATGACCTGCAGTCTGCTGACATGTGGGAGGAGCTTCTGCCTCAGCTCTGAACTTGAATTCAAAGCGTTTATTCGGTCCTATGAGCTGTTAGGCTCCGAGTAGGCCCAGTACGGAGACACTGTTGTATGTTTGTGTCTTACAGGTCACTGAGGATGATGATGATGATGATGACCTCTCCCTCCACAGAGAAGATGAAGAAGAAACCTCCAAAGGACAGTCTGACTCTCCTGCCATGTTTCTACTTTGTGGAGGTGAGTCACAAGACATGAAGAGAGATGAGCTCTTCAGGTCAGAGTTTTGGATTTTAAGCTGACTGAAGCCTGATAAGTGAAGTTCTTCCGTATGAATGCTCAGACAGATGTGTTTGTGATCAGGAGGCCAGGCTGGTGTTCAGACGGAACAAAAAGATGCTGTCCCATCGGGCAGAAGATCCTTCCTGCAAGACGTTACCTTCCTTTTGGGTAGAAGATCCTTTGTCTTGCAGGAAAGATTTTCTGTCTGATGAAGATCCATACTGTAAGATCATATTTTTCCATCGGGCAGAGGATTTGTACTGCAGGGTTAGGGTTACAGAAATAGTTGTAGTATGTGGGTTAATGGTAATTCTGGAAGCGTCATTGGTACATTTGTGTAGTCATTACTTTTAGTTTGTTTGCTGCTTCTTTTTCATCAATAACATTTCTGTCAGTTTTATTTTCCTCAGCATCTGGGGTTGGTTTTAGTCCAGCTGCAGCTGTTTGGTCCAAAGAGCTCTTCATCAGGTTTCACTGCTTCATGACTAACTAGAACCTGTTGATGAACCTGGTGACTCTCAGTGATCTGATGGTGCTGTTTGTTGGCTTGTTGGTTTGCAGCTACCCATTGTGGCTTCTTCTATGGTGTCGCTGTACTTCCTAGAGCTGACAGATGTGGTACAGCCAGCTCAAGTGGGTTTTCGCTGCCACGACAGAGATCTCAGCATGCCGTACGTGGATGAAGGAGATGAGCTGATCCCGCTGTTGATGCTGCTGAGCCTTGCCTTTGCTGGTCCGGCTGCTTCGGTACCTAACCAACATTTATTATCATTATGGTCAAATATGTTTAACCAACATTATGACTCAGTTGTCCTGACGCTCCTTCAGGGAGTAAATTGGAGACTCCCACCTATAGGTAGTAAAAAGAATCTGGGTAATTAGGTATCAACTAAACTGCAGTGACAACCAGGTCCACAGTAGGTGAAGGTAGCGTCTTGCATAATATTTTGCTAAACAGAATAAAGACAAAGCAAATGTTCAGCTAATATAGTTAGCTTTGAAATGCTAATAGCCAAAGCAGCAGAAGATGTAATGAGCTGTCACCATGGGTGTTAAGTGTTAGCTTATGCATTCTTATGTCCAGCTAAGGGACAACATAAACCAGTGGGTTATTAACCTTGAGATGCCAGTCAGTAGAGGCAGAAAATGATTTGGGGTTAGATTTGTGAATTACCTCTCAGGTCGAGTCAGGAGTCATTATTTTCATCGATCATCTGGTCAGCTACTGGAGTCAGATAGTCACTGCTCTGGTCCTGAGCTGGCTTTGGCAGAGGTTCTTCTTATTGTTTTAAATTCTTGCTGGAAGTATTTGCCTTCGTGTGGATTAGACCAGGACTTTCAGAACATTTAAAGTGTTCCTGATTGGTTCTCTGGGGTCAGTTATCCACTGTACTGTTCTAGGACTTAATTAAATAACTCCATCTTTACTTCCTCCACCTTCTCCATCTTCTCTACCTTGTTTTGTGTATCAGATCATGCTGGTTGAAGGGGCCATCTACTGCCTGCAGTCCCGATTGAAGATTCACAGATCTGAAGGCAGCATTAATGCTGGAGGCTGCAGCTTCAACTCGTTTCTGAGGAGGACAGTCCGTTTCGTAGGTATGAGTCTGCTGCACCTTGTCACCTGTAGACCTATACACCTGACTGTCTGTCTGAATACCCCTCCACCTGTCTGTCTGTAGACATACACCTGTAAACCCATAGATCTGAAGACCTGTACACCTGACTGTCTGTCTTTAGATCTGTACACCTGTCTGTCTCTGCAGGTGTGCATGTGTTTGGTCTCTGTGCGACAGCGCTGCTCACTGACATCATCCAGCTGGCGACGGGTTACCACGCGCCATTCTTCCTCACCGTTTGTAAACCCAACTACACACTGGCCGGCGCATCATGTGACCAAAACATTTACATCACTAAAGACATCTGCTCGGGACACGACCAGCACGCCATCATGACGGCCAGGTGCACATCTTACTTCCTGTTTGTGTAATTTGTCAGGTGGTGACTGAATATTGATTATTGGTTTGCTTCTTCCTGTCAGGAGAACGTTTCCTTCCCAGCATGCAACTATGTCGGCGTTTGCTGCTGTTTATGTGTCTGTAAGTGTAAACAAACAACCAAATTTTTAAATTTTGTTCTGATGTGGAGTTTCTTATGTTCAGGAACCAACAAGTTTGATCAGTTCAGATAATTATTCATCAGGTTCTGAGGAATCCTAATCAGGCTTCATGGATATTGATCCTCCAATCTGAGCTCATCTCGTTTCTGTTTCAGATGTACTTTAACTCAACCATCTCGGACAGCACCAAGCTTCTGAAACCGGTCCTGGTGTTTGCATTTGCTATAGCCGCGGCATTAACAGGCCTGACTCAAATCACACAGTATCGCAGCCATCCCATCGATGTCTACGTGGGCTTCCTTATTGGAGCATTCATCGCTGCATACCTGGTGAGAGCACACACCTGTCTGACAAGTGAAATCTGACCTTAATCAAGAATTTAAGCACCTGAAGTACAATTAATTGTTGTCATGGTAACTGTGTCAGTATAAACTCACAGGAGAAACAGAAGAAGCCTTTGTAAAACATTTCTGGTGACTTTTTTATGTCTGATTTGATTTTCCTCCTCCAGGCATTTCACGCTGTTGCCAATTTCAAGTCATCTGATGATGAAACTCAGGCTGCACCCCCTCCACCACCAAAGGAAGACCCTTTGCGGGCGTTGACGGAGCGAGGACATGAGTCGGTTTATAACAAGGGCCCCGCCTCAGCCTCAGAGAGTAATGATGAGATTGCAGCTGCTCCAGCCCCCATGGACCGGTTGGAGGGCCTGGGGTCCCTGCAGAGGGAGAAGGGCTCCATGGGGAGTTTGAAGAGGGCCAGTGTTGACGTTGAACTGCTGGCCCCTCGGAGTCCCATGGGAAAGGAGACCATGCTGACCTTCAGTAACACGCTGCCGAGAGCTAGCATGAATGTTAACGGAGTGCTCTGTTCTACTGAGACACTTACCGAACCGGTCCAGACAGTCCAGCCGGTGCAGCGACGTCTGAAGGCTGTGCAGGTACCCCTGGACCCGATGCGGTCGCAGCAGCTGGTTTCGGAGTGGAAGCAGAAGTCGATGGAGATGCGAGGCCTGGGTGCTCGGGATGAAGAGGAACCTAGTGAAGATGGTTCTGAAGCGGGTTCCATCGGAACTGATGATGCGGGTTCTCAGGCTCCGATATACCAGCCCTCAGTCCAGACTATGAGGGCAAGCTCAAGTCGCAACCCCACACCTCCTCCAGGTGGCGCCAAAGCTGTGGTGACTCCTAGACCCCCACAGATCCCTGAAGCTGGACCCCCACCTGTGTCTCCAAAAAGTGCTTTGACACGGGCCAAATGGCTCGCCATCCGAGAAAAGGCAGGCGGGGAGAGTTCGGGCCGCAGTGCTGCCAACCAGCCGCGACTCATGCAGGTCATCGCCATGTCGAAGCAGCAGGGCCTCCTTCCCTCCTCCTCCTCTGGGGAGAAATCCTCTGAGACTGTCTCCACCTCCTCCGGCACCTCCTCGACCATCGACTCCCCACTCTGCCGCCCCCCCTCTGAGCACCAGCGGGAGGGGCCAGGGATCATCACAGTGGATGCACATGCCTCTCGCCATCCTGTTGTCCAAGCCCCTCCCCCTCCGCAGGCCCCACCCCTAACAGGTAATGGAAATTCCTGGGAATGGGTGATGGTGTCCAATGGAGACGACCCACGTGACTCTTATGACCTGAACAAGCTGAACCGAGGAGACTCATCTGCCCGCGGCAGCAGCTTTGGTCCACGCCGATCAGCATCGCCAGCTGCTGCCATCGACCCCTGCCCAGCACCACCGCACCCACAGGTGGAAGTGTCAGCTGACGCTCAGCGCAGGGAGATGGCCATGAGACGCAAAACAGCTCTAGTTCTGCTGGATCGAGAGATCCGGAACCAGAGTGAACAGGAGAATTATTATAAGAGTCTGCAGGGACGGAGGTTTAAGGATTGATTTATTATCCTTTCAAAATAAAAGCCTTATGCTAAAACTATTCAACACCACCACACAACACCTGGAAAGCAAAGAGAACTGTGTTTCCATCAGGACAGTTGGACTTTTTTTGCCACAGGGAACAGTTTTCTCAGGAAAGACATCCTCACTGAGTCTGTCCGTCTCTGAGAGACGATGTGCACTCTGTCGAGAAGACAGTTTCCATGGCAACTCATACAGCAATTAACCTAAGGTCAAAGAGCACAAAGACAAGTTTCCAAACATTTACTAACAGCAGAACCAGAACCCTGCAACACTTACTGTACAGTCCTGGTAAAAAGACAGTCCAACTTCCTTAAGTTCCAGGTTTTCAGGACATAATAATCTGATTCAGTCTTTACCGCAAGTGAACAAAAACATAAAACAGATTTCATGTTAAAATTTAAAAAACAAACAAGCCCAAACCATCAGCCCTCCATTGCCGTGCTGACAGCTGGGAGGAGCTGTTTGCTGCAGTGCATTCTGGGTAAACATCTGTCCTTTGGTCTGGTTTTTGTTCAGAAGTCTTCTGGTTCCTTCAGATGAAACTTTTCAAACCTAAGTCAAGCTGTCATGTTATTTTTAGAGAGAAGAGGCTTCCAAACAAGCCATGACCTTTGACCTTTAACCTGCTACTTGAAGCCTGTAGAGTCTGAGATGGAGCTCATTTCTCTGAGCACTGCACGGTCTGACCTTCAGGGTAAATCTGCTGGGAAGATCAGCGGTTGTCTTAAAAGTTTCCTCTTGTGAATAATCTTTCTCTCTGTAGAACGAAGGAGTCCAGATGACCTTTGACCCTTCCCAGATTGATGAGGTCATTGCTGATGTCTGTAATGGCAGAACTTATAGGGTAACACCTGTTGTTGATAAATCCTGATTATGTAATGACTTCTATTCCAAGTGCCATGGGTTCTCACAGAATGAAAACTGTTGAGTGTTTTTGTTCACTTCAGGTTAGATTTGGATCGTTGTAGAACCTGGTGAAGACCATGTTCCACGCACACGTCGGGATGTATCAAAACAAACGTTGCGTAAATATTCACAAACGTCTGACCTGCTGTGAGAATGTGGACGCCATGCAAACTTTTTCAGTCGACACTGTCAAACTACAAAGTCCTGAAACTAACCAAAATCCACAGAAATATGACTCCATTTGATTTTCTGAACTCAAGAGGCATCTGAACATGTTTTCTGTTGAGTTTGAACCTTTCTGGTTTAAAGCCGAACGATGAAACTGAACCACATTTAACCTCATACAACATAACATATAACACGCCTCAAAAATGATCCAAACAACCTGAACCCAACATAAACTGTAAAGATTCCTCTATTTTTGTCACATGTAGATGTAAACCCCCATCAGTGACCACAAGGTGAGGCGCTCAGACAGCTGAGAAGCATAAAATGCATGTGAATTATCTAAGGAGCTCTTGCATTCTCACTGAGAAGAAAACAATTTTGGATCAGCAGATTAATTCAGAACAAGTCAGGTGTGATGATTCCTGAAGTCGACAAGCTGTAGATAATGACACATAACCGTAAATACCTGCGTAAAGTTGTGTGTAACTGGGGAACAGTGGGAGCTTTGGTGCTGCTGGAAGACATCAGCAGTGGAAGAATTCAGAGTTTTCAGGGATCACACCGACCTGCTGACACATGATGATGATGTCTGGTTTATTATCTGGTTCAGAGTCCCAGGACCATTCTGTTGGACCTCTGAGCTGATCTGGGCCCAGCCTTACACAGGGAAACTAGGAGGAGCTGTGAGTCGCTGGTGCCAGTCCTCTCCTTGCTGGGGTTCATCCTTTCAGAGCCTTTCATCCTTATGATACCCAGATATATCAAATTCCTCTACACTTCAGCTGAAACACTATGTCTAAGAGCAGTGACTCGTTTCTCAACATCAACTATTTAATAAACAAGCCTCTAAGTTGTGCCAAGGCCCTGAGTGCCTCTGTGTTTACAGTAATTACAGTAAGTTGGAAATGCGTCTGCCTCAGATCTGCGCCCCTGGTTCTCTTCATTCATTTACAATAATAGTGTGTAACTGGTGCAGAAAGTGGTGTCTAACAGCAGTGGATGAGAGGTGATGAACAGGCGTCCTTTACTTCACTCCCACCTTTATGTCTGACCGTTCCTCAGGTGTATACATAAGCTGTCTCAGTTCTACGTTTATCAGGATGTATGAAGGAAACATGCGTGCACGTGGTTTGATAAATCTGAATATGTTTGTGTGTGCAGTTTTCAAATTTTGTCCATTCTTTGAAAGGAGTTTGACTCTGTCCTGGGGTGGACTGTCTTTTTCCAGGACTGGATCTTTATTGTACATTTCCTGGATGAGTGTGTTGTTGCCTTTGTGCTGTGATGGCTCGGTTACCATAGTGATGGCTTAGTGGTGTTTGTGTGCTCTTCTCTGATTGGTCAAGACACATTTGATGCTGACCTTCAGAATTTCAAGAAATGAGACAAATGAAATGTTTTCTCTATAAAAAGTCGTTGAAGCTACTGTTTGACTGTTGTTCTGTTGGACTGAAATGGTTTCTGGTGATTTCTGGTGAAAATTCTGCCAGTTTTGTTTCTTCACAGTGACTCAGATACAGCATGCATGTGAACAAACTGGTCATTTATTTTTGTCAGTTTATTGTTCAACATTCGACAAAACAATGTTTCATAATGAAATGAAAACATTTCTGCTGAGCCACAACATTTAGCTGTTCTTACATTTTCTCGTGTCAAACACAACAAGTTTCTAAAGATTTTTAAAAGTCTCAGTAGTAGAAATAAAACTCTGAGTCTTCTCTGAGGTCCAGTCAGATTATCTGTGAGGGACGACCCAATCAGGACTCCGATATCAGTCCGATCAGATTATCTGAGTGTTGATGAACCGATCCCGGGGCGGTTGCTGCTGCTGTTGTATCTGTGTCGTTGCATGGGATTTACAGTTTGAACTTGTCTTTGAAACATCTGATTGTTTCCATTTGAATGTAAAACTTTATGTGACTGAAATGTAAAACAAAAACAAAGTGCTGCTGTAAAAAGGCTGATGATGATGCTGCATGCTTTAATTAAAACGTTCTTCATCAGAGTTGTCGAGTCTGAACAGCTGACCGGCTTGCTTTGCTTCAGGATCAAGTCTGAAATCCTCTTTCGTAAGATTTAATTCCCCTTCAGGGACATTTTAAACAGAAATTTGACTGTGCAGGCAAAATTAGGATTTTTTTAATATTGAGCTAATATTTTGAAATTCTCCATCTCAGAAGCTTCAAAAGGATAGGTTTGTTGACCTCTGACCTCTGAGAGGACACCATCAGTCCTCCAGCAGAGAGACACACCGAAGAAACTGGAGAAAAAGAGGACAGATGGTGGAAATAAGAATTTATAAAAATGTTGGAAAGTTTTCTGCTTTTTGGATCTCTCTCCAATAACTTCTTTGGTTTTTATGATCCCAGAACACTTGATGATGGTTTGCTAACAGAACAGCTTCGATGTCATTTTTGTTTGGGTTTTTCTAAACCTGAAAGAACCCAACATCCTAGCAAGAAAACAGCAGAGCCATAATACAGCTGCTTCAGTGTTTATGGGTTAGTAACAGTGAACAATTTGAACAGCTGGTGGGCGGAGTCTGCAGGTAACACACTCAGGTGGACTTCAGGTCCATCAAACAGTGGATGGAGGCAGAGTCTCAGGTCTGATTCACCTGGAAACACACATACACATGAATGCAAGTACACACAGAGATACCTCCAAAGTCCTGAAGGCAATCCAATAACCAGGGTGTTGCCATGGCAACAGCAGCCAGGCATGTCTGTGTGTGTAACCACTGTGCGCCACACACTCTGTGCGTTTTCATGATAAAACCTCCAGTTTGATCAGTTTTGATTCTGCTTCAGAAAAGCACAAAGCCAGTCAGACGCTGACAGAAGCACAAAAAGCACAAAGGGCTAAAACTCTTCTCTGTTCTCACGATTCATATTGAAGGTTTTAAAGCGTTAGTGAGATTCAATACCCCCCAACATGTTTTTAAAATATTTGAGACATCTTTTGTTTAAAACTTAAAATTTTATAAATTTATATAAATCAACCAGAGTAGAGAGAGTAAACATCTATTTGCGACCTGTTCAGGGTGTCCCCTGCCTCTCGCACAGTGCCTGCTGGAGATAGGCACCAGCACCCAGCGACCCGGAATGGAGAAGCAGGTAAAGAAAATGGATGGATGGATGGATAGATGGATGGATAGGTGGGTGGATGGATAGATGGGTGGATGGATGGGTGGATGGATGGGTGGATGGATGGATGGATGGATAGGTGGGTGGATGGATGGGTTGATGGATGGATGGATGGGTGGGTGGATGGATGGATGGATATCTATTTGTAGATCTGTCAGATTTCAAAAAAATTATTTGAAGTTTTTTGGTGCCCTAACAGACAAGGCTCAGGGTTTACAATGACACTCCCCTGGCAGACAGAGCTCAGGGTTTACAGTGACAGTCCCCTGGCAGACAGAGCTCAGGGTTTACAGTGACAGTCCCCTGGCAGACAGAGCTCAGGGTTTACAGTGACAGTCCCCTGGCAGACAGAGCTCAGGGTTTACAGTGACAGTCCCCTGGCAAACAGAGCTCAGGGTTTAGAAAAGAAACTGTCCTGACAGACAAGGCCCAGGGAAAACAAGGCGAGTTGCGCAGCCGCAGATAGGAGCCGTATTTCCGCTCTGGCTGTGATCCGGCGCTCGCAGCAGCCGTTAGCCATCGTTAGCTGAAGTTCAGAGTTTATTTCAGCTCCTGCAGAGTCAGATCGGTTCCTCTTCGTTCTCCTTCTGTCTGATCCGACGGAAACGGCTCGTCAGTCGGTCCTGAAGCCGCCAGCTGAGGCCTAACTCCGCCGCGAGCGGCTTCAGCCTCCTGCTTGGTTGACTAGCAGCGAGCTAACAGCTAGCCGCTTCCTGTCGATATAAACACCGCGAGGACCGTCAGAGCCAGGTGAGTCAGACACACCTGAGTGTTAGCTGGTAGACCCAGCAGGCCCCAAACACCTGGATCTGCCGATCGGTACTGATCAGCAGAGGCTCAGAGAACCTGATCAACAACCGACCCAGTCCCAGCTCAGAGAACCCGATTATCAGAACTGCATCTAGTGCAGGTACACTGACCTGTTCATGTCTCTTTCAGGTGTGTGAGCTGATCCGTGGGCCTCACCTGTGGATGGTTCTGCCTGAGTCGGGTCGATACCACCTTCACTCTCCTGACTGCAGCCATGCTAACCTAAGATCGGACTCAGAACCATTTAGAGTCCTGCAGAGACCAGTACCATGTCGGAGAACCAGGCTAACAACAACAATGTCCCTGTGAACAACAACAACATGGGGCCCAACAGGATCCGGAACCCCAACATCAACCAGAACCCACTCATCAACGTACGGGACCGCCTGTTCCACGCCCTCTTCTTCAAGATGGCCGTTACCTATGCCCGCCTCTTTCCGCCTTCCTTCAGGAGGGTCTTTGAGTTCTTTGTCCTGCTCAAGGTGAGACTCCTGAGAGGGTTCATACGGGTCAGAACTCCTGAGAGGGTTCATACGGGTCAGAACTCCTGAGAGGGTTCATACGGGTCAGAACAGGTCAGAACTCCTGAGAGGGTTCATACGGGTCAGAACTCCTGAGAGGGTTCATACAGACCTGGAGTATAGATCAGGTCTCAGATGTTCTGCAAACGTGTACAAAAAAATGGCCGCTCCTGTGTTGTAGAAAATGATGTCTCCTGATTGGCTAACAGACGTGTTGCAGAAAATGGTGGCTCCTGATTGGCTAACACCAGCACCCACATCTTCTCACCGTCAGGCGCTTTTCGTCCTCTTCATCCTCGCCTACATCCACATCGCCTTCTCTCGCTCCCCCATCAACTGTCTGGAGGCGGTTCGGGACCGCTGGCCTCGGGACGGCATCCTGAGGGTGGAGATTCAGAGGAACTCCAGCCGGGACGCTGTCTTCCTGCAGAACTATGAGTCCACCGGAGTCCACGAGGACCTAGAGGGCGAGGACGACAGAGGAAAAGGAACTGAGCCTGGACTTAGACCAACACCGCTGCTGGAAGAGGACGAGGAGGAGATGACTGTGGACATGTTTGACCCTAATGGCACAGAGAAGGTAAGAAACCTCCTGCAGAACCAGAACCAGAACCAGGCTCAGGATGGGCGGCCATCTGCCTTAACCAGCTGGGGTTAGAGAGGACAGGAAAGAGACACAGACACACAGGAAGTTGTCCAGATGTAGTTTCTACAGGAAGTCAAAGAAAAACTCATGGAGAGTAGAGCGAGTAAAGACATCAGCAGAGAGAGGACATGTGGACAGTTTGTCCTCCAGCAGCAGAACTAAGGGAGAGCTCAGGAAACCCAAACCAACCCTAACTATAGGATTTATCAGTAAGTAAAGTCTTAAAGCAGACAGGGTGTCAGCCTCAGGGAGGAGCCTGAGAACTGGAAGCTCCGCCTCCTGTTCTCCTGTTAGAACCTCTAGGAACCACAAGGAAACCTGCAGCCTGAGAGCAAAGAGCTCTGTTAGGAAAATATGGACCAATAAGATCTTTAATATCAGTTGGAGCTTGGTTGTTGAGAGCTTTGGATGTTAGGAGGAAGATTACATGAACAAACTGGAATCTATCAGCTAAATATGATTTTAATCAATATAGAACCGTTCCTGTAATCCCAATATCACATTTAAGACTCCATCTGACAGGACACAAGTTCACTGACTAACGGGACAAGTATGGACACAAGTCCACTATTAGTTCTACAGTACTAAACAGAACCCTGTGGTTGTTCTTCTTCTTCTCTTCTATTAAAGATAAATAATATACAGTTCTAGCTTCATAAAGGGCTTTCTTATATGTTAGCAGGATATCTCTGCAGGTTAAATAAAATTCTTCCATGTTAGTGGAGCACCATTTCCTTTCTAGCTTACTAGCTGCCTGTTTTAAAGAATTAAACCAAGGAGCCAGCTTCCTTTAACTGATCACTTCCTTTTTCAGAAGAGCAACTTTATCAAATGATGTTTGCATTGAAGTTTTATCAACAAGATCATCTAAGTTACTCTGAAAGACAGAGGAGAATAATAATGAAGAGATTCTTTAAATGTGGTTACAGTGTTCTCTGATAAACATCTACTATAAAGAAATTTACTCTGAGGCTGCCCTCAACTGTCCGTAGTTTGACCTGGACCTTGAACCTCAGCTGCAGCCGTCTGTGGTTGGTGTTGGAGCAGCAGTGGGCGGAGTCAATGACAGCCAGGACGTCTCCTTCAGCCACACCCCTAAAGGTATGCAGCACCTGCAGGACTCAGATTCTGAGCTGGACATGGTGACTCAAGCAGGTAAACCCACTCTGACTCCTCCTCTGATTATTCAACAATGTCTCCACCTCAGTCAGTTTAAAACTTGGAGTGGTAGTAGGTGGGAGTCCTCTCTACACAGACTCTGAAGGCTAACAGATCATGTGAGAGCTTTGTTTGAATCTTTGACATTAAGGCAGCGGACGATATGCATTGCTTGAAAGAATCCTAGTTTCACTGTTGGATTTTACTGCGTTACTATATTTTGTGTTGACACAGTGTGTTGTCTTGTTGTTGACACAGTGTGTTGTCC
>NC_051430.1:35938918-35959319 GCF_001649575.2 Kryptolebias marmoratus
TGGCCTCAGGACGAGTACATCGTGGAATACTCCCTGGAGTACGGCTTCCTGCGTCTGTCTCAGAGCACCAGACAGAGACTCAGCATCCCTGTCATGGTCGTCACTCTGGGTGAGTCTAAATGACCAGGACTTGTCACATGACCTCCCCACATGACCTCTGACCTTTCTTGTACTTCTGTGTAACTGTTTAGATCCCATGAAGGATGAATGCTTTGGAGATGGCTTCAGTCGCTTCCTACTCGATGAGTTTCTGGGGTATGACGACATTCTGATGTCGAGCGTGAAGGCGCTGGCTGAGAACGAGGAAAACAAAGGTACGGAGACTCCACCCACTGCCTTAGGTCGGGTTTACGTTAGCAGGATCATGATGTCTCTGTGGTTCTTTGCAGGGTTCCTGAGGAACGTGGTGTCAGGAGAACATTACCGCTTTGTAAGCATGTGGATGGCCAGAACCTCGTACCTGGCTGCCTTTGTCATCATGGTCATATTTGTAAGTTCACCTGAAGCCACATTGTCTCAGAGTTCTACCAGAACCTTTTAACACTATACCTTTGGTTCTGTTTGTGTTTTAGACTCTGTCGGTGTCCATGCTGCTCAGATACTCCCACCATCAGATCTTCGTCTTTATCGGTTAGTTTTCTCTGAGGCACCAAACACAGAACCAGACCAGTGCAACTCGGTCCAGTTAGACTCAAATCCATTCAACATGCAGTCTGGACCGGTTTAATGAGGTCTTCCTCCGTCTACCTGAATCTGTGCCACACACCAGTTAGGTCTGGTTTAGTTCGATCCAGAACAGGACAGTAAACTCAGTCTGGACCGGTCCAGTTCAGTGTTGTTCTCATTCAGACAGTTCTGGTTCTGTTGGGTTTTATGGTTTAATGAAAACTGGTTCCGTTTGAGTTCAGATTCTTCCAGATTCTGATGTTTAAGTCCAGTTAACCTTTATTACTGTTCTAACAGAGCTTTTGTTTTCTTTAGTGGATCTTCTGCAGATGTTGGAGATGAACATGACCATCGCCTTCCCAGCAGCCCCTTTGCTCACCGTCATCCTTGCCCTTGTTGGTAAGTTTGACCTCCAGATTATTACTTACTGTTTTCACAATAAAGGTCATCTCAGGACAAACAGGTCCAGTTCTTATCAAACTATTTTTGGGAATAGATGTTACCTTTAGTAACCTAGAAACAGTCCAAGCAACATTTTATATGGAGGAGTTAAAGGACACATTTTAAGTCTAAAATATCTTCTGTGATGTCACTTCCTGTCATCAGGTATGGAAGCCATAATGTCAGAGTTCTTCAATGACACAACAACAGCCTTCTACATCATCCTTATCGTATGGTTGGCCGATCAGTATGATGCCATCTGCTGCCATACCAACACCAGCAAACGGCACTGGCTGCGGTGAGTCACATGACATGGTGTCATGGCTGCCACGGAGCTGCTGACAGAGCTCCAGATCAGAACTATGACAGAGATCAGTTTAATAAAGCTGAGCTTTTTGTTTGCTAGCTGGCTCAACAAAACCTAACCCTCCTCTCATAAGGCACTTTCACAAAACCGTTCAGACTTAGACGCCTCTGGCCGCCTCGGTGTGATTAGTGAACAGGACGAGGCGGTGAGGGGGGTCAAAGCCAGCCCACCCCCCATGCTCCTTTGTTGCTGCAAGGTGAGGTAGTTACAGAGCCAAAATGGTCGACAGGTGAAAAGGTAAGCCCGCTTTGCTCCTCAATAATGTGATGTAGATAGATGGATACAAAAATACATCCATACTTACTGACTCATTTACTTTCTTTTATTAATCCTTAAGGAAAGTGAAACATCCAGCAGCAGCTACCCAAACACAGATCCCCTTAGAAAGCTCCAAAAAAGCCCTTAATTGACACATGACACAAAAACTCCACTCAAAACCCCTGTAAAAAGCCTCCCATCTAAAATAAAATGGAATAATAATTAACTAACCAGCCCTACACCCTCCCACATTTACAGAAACTGTTCAGATGACTGCCTCCTCCTGCTAGAGGTGTTGAACAGGCGTATGGCGAAGGGGACAAGAGTTCCTCAGTCTGTCGGTGGACCAGGATGGTGGAGAGCATTGTGTCCAAGTTCTTCTCTCTGTCACAGACACCACACCAGCCCTGAAGTGATGACCGCCTGGTTGCAGGATTAAACAACAGATTTATTACAGAGGGAGGATCTTTGCATTTACCGGTAGTTTTAAAATGGGTTAACCACAAACAGGATCACTACACTGAGTTCATTGGTCATGTTTGAAAACGCCACACATTTATTGCGCTGCTCCACATCAGCACAGCTGAGTTCTGCTCCATGCCTCGTTTGCTTCTGCCATGATGGCTTCATTTCTGAAAGCTCACATCTGTGCAGAACAGGGCCAGCTCCAACGGTGATGTGTGAACGATCAGAGGACCAGTCTTTCAGGCCTGTTTTGTGAAAGTGTCTAAACATAACAGCTTCTGTGGTGGTGGCTCTGTTTGATCCAGACTTTCTGCTTCAGTCTCTGTTTGTTCACATGAAAAGGACCATCATCATTTCAGCTAAAAATACATCAGGTAAATATGGTTACATGAAAAAAACCTCTGCTCTTCATCAGAGCAGCAGAGAAACTGGGTTAAATAAAATCTCTAAGATGATCCTGAGTTTAGGGGAACTCAGAGTTTCTCCTCTTGGGTAAGTTAACTTTGATAAACTCAGACTTTGTTGAACCTCCTTTCTGGAATATCCCTCAGGTTAGATTAAGTAAAAAAATTAAAGTGTTGAAAGTAAAAACATGGCTGGATCAGAACCACAGAGGACACAGATGAGTCTGGTTAGTTGTACCTGATGCTTTTAAGGTCAGATCAGAAAGATCGGCTCCTTTTTCCTTAACGTTCAAGAGTTTAGTAGCTCTGACTCTGTCCTGTAATATAAAAATTATTACATCAGATGGAGATTTGATTATAAATAGTGCCTGATATACAAAAATATTATTAAATAAAATCTAAAATAAACAGTTTCATGAACTTCTCAGGAAATCTGAACAAAATATGAAAACATATACAGCCTCATTTACATCATTAATTTAAATTAATTTATGTTTCTGTTATGTTGTGTTGTGCAATCCACAAGATATTTAGAGATGAAAACGAAGCTGGCACAGTGGTGTCAAGATACAACTTTCTGTCCGCTTCTACCAGGTGCCAGTGGAGAAAACAGGCACTACATTTTCCAACAAAGATTATAATAATTTGTCACATATGTTTATTTTCATACCTGTTCTTACAAACCTTCAACTGAACTCAGAACAGGGTAGGTTAGGGATTACCATGGGGGAGTGGTTGTGACACAATGATTAAAGTTCTGTTGCCACGACAGATTTCCATCATCTGTAAAAATGAAAAGTTTTTCTTTTGTTGATCCCAAGCTGGATAAAAGATGGAAGTTGGAACTATGATATCCAAAAGGAAACCAGGAGAGTCTGAGTCTCACCTGGGGGAGGTCAGGATCTGATCACATTACTGTCTTTTTGTAAATGGCATTCATTAGAAAACACTTTGCTGTGTGCTTTGACTCGGGGCACAGACACGATAAAACCTTCACACCGTGACCAACTTTATTTATTTATTTACATTGCACTTTAACACCAGCCACAGCTGGAACAGCTGGACCAACGCACAGAAAAAAGGCTAAAAAATGTCTGTATATCCGTCTGTGTGTGTGTGTGCATCTGTGTTTGTGTGTTTGTGTTGGGGTGTGCGTCTGTGTGTGTGTGTGTGTGTGTGTGTGCGTGTGTCTTGTGTGATTGTTTCTTTCTCCCCTGGTCACATGACTCGTGCAGGTGTGCTCAGGTGGTCTGACAGTGTTCTGTTGGGATTCTGCAGGTTCTTCTACCTGTACCACTTCGCCTTTTACGCCTACCATTACCGCTTCAACGGTCAGTACAGCAGTCTGGCTCTGGTCACCTCTTGGCTCTTCATCCAGGTCAGAATCCTCCGTTTGTCTGACGTTCTGCTCCGTCTGTGTGGAGCTGATCCGTGGTTCTGATTGGATAACAGCCGTCTTCTTGTTGTTTCTCTGTAGCACTCCATGATCTACTTCTTCCACCACTACGAGCTCCCTGCCATCCTGCAGCAGATCCGGATCCAGGAGATGCTGCTGCAGAACCAGCAGGCAGGTCAGAACCAGACGGCCCTGCAAGACAACCTGAACAACAACAACAGTGCCGCCGCTGCCGCCGCCGCTGCCGCCACCGCTGCCGCCGCCGCTGATCCGGGACCTGCCGGAACTGGCCAATCAGGAGCTGCCGGCACAGACCCACCGCCACCGCAAGGCGAACCCCTCCCGTCATCATCGGTAGGAGGCGCTGGGGAGGAGAGGGCGGAGCTGAACTGGGTTGCTCAGACGGCGGCCATCATCACTGAGGCTTTGACCTCCTCTGTTGGTCCGGGAGAAGCTGGAGGTCAAGGTTCAGCAGGAGCAGAGGTGAATGTGGAGTTCTGTGTGGGAGAAGCCACAGGAGGAGGAGAAGTTTTAAATGCTTCAGAAGAAGCTGGTGGAGGAGGAGGAGCCAAGATTCAGCTTATACTCAGCAAAGAGGCGGTGCCCCCAAGTGAGGTGGAGCTTAACCAAACAGCGCTTCAAGAGGAGGTGGAGCCCCAAGAAGAGGCGGTCCTTCACTCTGTGGAGCACCAGGAGGAGGCAGAGCCCCAAGATGGAGTGGGGTTTCACAAGGCGGGGCTTCATGGCGAGGAGGCAGAGCTGTCAGACATGTCTGCCCCTCACACAGGAAGCCCCACCCCTCAGAGAGCGGGTACAGACTGCGAGTGCAGACAACCTGAGCAGCAGCACCAGCAGAGCTCTGCTCACCTGAGCTCATCCTGAAAGTCCAGGTGTGCTCCCGATGACATCATCATCTTACCTGTATGACGCAGTGCTTCAGTTTGTCAGTTGATCATTCTGATTGATTAGATTTCATTAATCAGGTGTTTCCTTACCTGAGGACGGGACTGCACCTGACCCAAAACAACCTCAAACAGAACCAGAACCATGTTTGAATGTCTCATTGATTAGTTGATTAGTTTTTTGACAGCAGAATCTGGAACGGTTACATGATCGACTCCATCAATAATATCATCAGTAACTTCACCAATAATCAATTTAATAACTGATCAATGATAGATCAAAAATAACTGATACTTTATTTCTTTACCAAACAGGAAGGAAAACCTGTCGTCATCAGTCAGCTGATGGATCATTGATCAGAGTTCAAGCTGATCAATAAAAGTGATCAATCATCTGACTCAGCAGAAACTAATAGATGGCCAAAAACTAATGAGGAGTGATTGGTTTAGATTATCAGCTCCTGATCAGTGATCAACGCTGACTCTGACAGGCTGAAGCACAAACTGAACTCTTTCCATCTGCTTTTATTTTGGAGGGAACAGGAAATGGAGCTCAAACTGATCACTCGGTTTGATCCAATGCCTTATCAACAATTCTCAGACTGTCAGCAGCTGATTGGTTGTGCAATATGACACCATTTGTGTCACAGTTAAGACCCCACCTCCTAGGAGGGGAGTGGTCTGTCTTCATGATGCATTCAGGGACAGTTTGAAAAAATGATTGGTGTCATGAGATGATGAGGAGATGATCACATGTCTGAATCACCTGCAGGAACCTGTTTAAGGAACCAGAGGTCAAAGGTGACATGTTTGTCTGATCTATTAATCCTGACTTGAAGCTGCTCAGTGGCCTCGTCAATGCCTGATCCCTCCATTTACTGGAGCTTCTTTCTGTTGCTGAGATTATTCTTTGCTTTTTCATCAAATGCTATGAAGGAGGCGGAGCCTGACTGTGACCATCAGACACTAACTGGGGGCGGGGTTTATTCTGAGACGTTTCTTCCTAGTGCCTCTTTGCTGGGTGACTGTAGCTCATTAGAATTCTGAAACTTCTCAGAATGTAATTAAAACCAGAGCAGACAGAGGTACCGCCTCCTGCAGGTGAAACACCTGTAGGACAGGTTAGGTACCGCCTCCTGCAGGTGAAACACCTGTAGGAAAGGTTAGGTACCGCCTCCTGCAGGTGAAACACCTGTAGGACAGGTGAGGTACCGCCTCCTGCAGGTGTTTCACATTCAGAACAGGTGAGGTACATCATCCTGCAGGGTATTTACCTGCTGAACAGGTGAGATACTGCCTTACAGATGAGAATAATTGATTGATTATTGGTGTCTGTATTGATCAGAGTTGTGAGTCACCTGTAGGTCATAAATAAAGTTGTTTCAGTGGAACGTCTTTTCTTGGTTGATTTTTTTACCTGTGGCCAGGTCTGTACCACCCGTCTGAACCAGTTTGGGTTTTCTGGTTTTAATGAGAAACAAAAATAAGTTCTTGTTCCAGAAATGCTTCAGATGTTCGTTTGACACCTGCAGCCTGAGATCAGCCAGCAAAACCAGATTCTAATTTAGTTGAGCGTTTAGAGACAGATAATTGTCTCCACTGACTCTTCTACAGTATTGAGAAACAAACCATGTCAGTGAACCTGTTTGACAGAATAATTATAGACTGGATGTGAAGAATCATCAGTCAGAACTCGAATTAGAACCTGAGGAACAGTTATCATCACGTCTCTACAGCACTGGTTCCACAGAAAACTCAGTCTTGGTTCTTCTTTCGTTCTAGAAAATGTAAATAAATTTGAGAGAACCTGAATTAAATTTGCTTTGCTGTTTTGCAGGTTTTGTTGCTCTGAGGGCCTACAGAGACTGGAGCTGTTTAGCTAACCATGAACACATTGGTTAACCACTGGTTAACCACCTGATAACCATTGTCCACTTTTAACAGGGATTCTTCAAATGTTCTCCACTGATTTAGTTTCAAAGAGTTTATATTTGGATCACGATAGTAATTTACTTGAACTGCTCAGTTTGCCTTTACTTTTTCTCTGGCATCAAAGCTTCTGATGGTTAATTAGTTTCTTATTTAACTTGTCATTAGTTGAGACCAACATTTAACCTGAAGTGGTTTTTAGACCACTGACTAAACCCTAACCCAGGGTCTGGGTGTTAATGACTGTATAACCTTTTCTTTAAAAATATGTTGTTAACTCAGAATGCCAAACAAAAAAATAATCATACATGAGCATCACAGACACAAAGCTCTGGTTCAAACTGATCTAAACCCCAAATATTCTGCATCATGTTTACCTGCGGCTGGAGATGAGCATCAGCCGTGACCCAGAAAGGAGAAGCAGGTAAAGAAGATGGATGTTTCACCTGAAGGCTTTGGAGCTGTAATGCTCACTCTGAGCCACAGGAGGGCGCTTTCCTGTCAGAATCTCTTATTTTAATGCACTGATTTCAGGTCTTTTGATCTCCTGCTCATATTTTCCTTCAGAAATATTCCCAAAGAGCTTTAATTTGTCAGTTACAGATAAAATTCTGTTAAAATTAGAGTTTTAGGATGAATTTAAACTCGAAGAAGACATGAAACCACCGACATGCTGGTGTGGCTTCTCAGTCATTCAGGACATGGCAAATCTTAAAAGTTTAACAACCAAGCCAGTGGACTTTTATACTGTAAGAAATGTTTCACTTTCTATCCAGAACTGAAAAGCTCCATAGATAAGAAGCAAAAGGTGCCTTCATTTTAACCTTTAAGATGAAACCACAAAGTTCTTTTTGTCAGCCCACAGGTAGCAGCTGCAGAGACAAGTAGGTTACCTGTAACTTTTCTAAATCAACCCACCCCTTGTGGTCAGGTTAGTGTCTGCTCTGAGTGTATTTCCTGAGCTCTTTCTGTACGTCACAGCTCTTTTTGGAAAGTTCTAGTTTGTCCCACAACTGCAACAGAATCTAAAAACAGCAAAACAGTTGTTGTCAGCTTTAAACCTGAAAAAAACAGCAGAACAACTGGAGAAACAAAACAATGGCTTTGGTAAGTTCCACCGTTTAGTACTTTGTTAACCAGCAACAAGATTTTAAAAGAACAGGAAGCTGTTGCAAAGACCTCAGAACTGGACTGATGTGATCTACTCCCCTGATCTTTGTGAGGACTTCTGGATCAGCTGCAGCTGTCTGATGGAGGTTTTAGGAAGACCAGCAAATACTCTGCTACAGTAGTGAAGTTGGCGAAAGTTAAATGCTAGGTCTTGGTGAGTCATCAGACCTTTAATTTTAGCTGTATTCTTCAGGTGGTAGAAGGTCATCTTTGTACCTGTCTTAATGTTTCTGTTCAGACTCAGATCAGAGTCCACGATCACACCAAAGTTTCAGGTTTTGTCAGAGCTTTTTAGCATCACAGGCTGTGAGTGCACGCTAACTTTTAGTCTTTCCTCTTCAGCTTCAAGAACTCCTTCAGTTTTATCATGTTGAGCTAAAGAAAGTTCTGACACATCCTGTGGTTGATTCGTTCACTCGGTGCTTGGATTGGACTGTAGTCTCCAGGTGAGAGAGTGATGAAGATCTGGGTGTCATTCATAGTTATGGTGCTTCGTCTTGTTGTTTTCTAACATCTGGGCTAAAGGGAGCATGTAGATGTTAAACAGAAGAGGCCACAGGATGGAGCCTTGGGGAACTCCACATGTAACTTTTTTCATCTCAGATTTGTAAGGACTCACCAACACAAAGAAGTTCCTGTCTTCCAGATATGATTTAGTGTTGTGCCAGAAATACCACTCAGTTCTCCAGTCAGTGCAGTCATATGTTGAGATCAACCGTGTCGAAAGCAGCACTGAGATCAAGAAGAATTAAGACTGAGACTTTTCTGCTGTCAGAGTTCAATCAGATATGATGAAGACAGCAGGAGTCGTCTCAGTGCTGTGATGAGGACAAAAGCCTTTAGTGTCAAGAAGTTATTTAATTATTCAAACACAATTTTATTACTACAATTTTAGCCAGAAATAGGAGATCTGATTTGGGTCCACAGTTAGGTGTTGAGTCCAGGTTGGTCTTTTTGACAACAGCAATTTTTAGGTCCTGTGGAAAATCTCCTGAAACAAGAGATGCATTAATAATCTGTAAAATCTCAGCCACACAGTCTAAAATTTTTTTGAAGAAGCTTGTTAGAATTACATCTACACAAGAGGAGGTTTTCATATGTTGTATGATATCCTGTAGGTATGTCTGGTTCATGGGATGAAACTGTGTTATATTATCTAAACAAGGATGTCAGCTTGTCTGATTTTGTTCATCTTTCTGTAAAAAAGGTTGAATGATGTGACAGAATAATGTCCGTCCCACTGACCTTGGAATGCTCAGGCTCTGATCAGGTCCAAAGTGTGTCCTAGGTTGTGTGGACTCTATCACATGCTGACTCAGCCCAAAACTGTCAAGAACCTGACACAGCACTTTAGCCCCTCTGTCCTGTGGATCAGCTGAAAGCAACATATTCAAAAGAAGTAACATTTCTATAAGGTAGCTGTTTGCATTGGAAGGAATCATTAAAAATATCACAACTCCACCTCCTTTATTATGTCATTAACTCATTAAACTGAAGTTTGACTCGATAAGAACAACCACTAACCAATCTAAACAAGTTTTAGTTAAAATAAAAAATCCAGCAAGTGCTTAGTAATAAGCTTATTGATTAAAAATGCTTTTTCTGTTAGTGATCTCATGTTTAAAAGGTCCAGCTTTGTGAGAATTTCCTGGATTCTTTTTGCCGTATCAGGAACCATAAGATGATGTTATCATCTTTTCATTCCCTAAGAATGGATTTAATGGAGGTCTGTGAGATGTTTGGGGTTCTGGGATATTTTTTTAACCTTGCCTGCTTTCATTTAGTAAGATTTAGTCAGAATTCTTCAGTACTGAATTAGTTCAGAGTGAAGAGATGAAAGGAATGATGGAAATAAAAACATTGTTTCATTTGTAAGAAATAAAAATTAACTTTATGTTGTAATTTCTATATATAAAAGTTTCTGTTCATTCCTGTTGTGCTTGATATGAATGTTTGTCTTTATTGGCCCTATTTATTGCTTCAGTGAGGTTGTTAAGGGAGCCATTTGTAGTCATTTGGTGCTTGGGCATAGTTTGGGTTTGTTTTATTTGGTTTTTGGTAGTTCAGTTAGTTTTGTTGGCAGTATTTGGTTTGCGTGTGGATTGACACTCTAACCTATATTTTGCTTTAACACTGGGGGTGGTGTGGGGAGAAAGATATATATGTGTTTAGGTAAGAGGGGGGCAGCAGGGGGGTAGGGGAAGGTCCTCTCTCTGTTGTTTGCAGGTTAGGCTCTGACATATTTCCATGTTGAGCATAAAAAAGGTGGAACTTGGTGGTCACTACACTTGTGATCAAACAAATCTATTACTATTATGATCCATTCAGGAAGGGATTTTGTTGAACTGTAAGAAAGTAATTAAAAAAAACCTTAAGAGCCAAACAAATAAAAAATATTCCATTTTTGAATGAATTTGTTTTCCAGGCATGGTTAATGTTCTGACAATGGCTCAGGACATCGCTGGGACCACCATGGGACAGGACAGCATTCAGGACTTGAAGCCGAAGCAGTCAGGTCAGCAGCTGCTGCAGCAGCTCTCACAGCTCTCAGAGGTGGCGCTCTGGAGGGTTCATTGGTGTCTCAGTCAGAACCTCTTACCTGACTGTCCTCCTATCCCCCTACGTTGGCTCCATTCTGCAGACGCCAGCAGAACTGCCAAAACCATGATGCTGTGCTACCATGAGGACAGGGCGCTGCAGATCCTGGCTGCAGTTCTAAACCTGATGGGCCCAGAGCATCCAGTGTGTCATATCATTCACAGCATAAGGCTATCAAGACCTACATCTGTTCCCAAACTGGTTCCCCAACTAAACCCAGATTCTTTGAGGACTCTCCGCAGGAGACTCATCAGCAGGATTCAAAAACCTGATATTGTCCTAACTGCTCTGCTACACAATGAGATCCTGGACTCTGCAAACCAAGAGGCACTGATGGTCTACGCACTTCGCAAGGACAAGAACCGGGCTCTGGTGGACCTGGTTCTAAGGAAGGGACGGGAAGCCCAGCAAGCGTTCTACCAAGCCCTTAGCCAATCAGAGCCGTTCATGCTAGAGGAGCTGAAGGATGACCAAATCAAGAACAAGGTTTGTAATTTCAGAGTTAAATTATGATGTCAGAAAGATGTCACCAGAGTAATGATGTCATGTGCTGTCCTGTTTTTATTCTTTAGGGTTCTACAGAACCATCAGACTTGATGTTGGAGTCTCTGGTCTCAGAGGAACTGAGATGTTTCCAGTGGATAGTCAAAGATTACTTACCTCCAGAAAATGTGACCAATGGAAACTCTCTGGATGCAGACTGGCAGACGACAAAAAAAATTCTGGAGCAACAGCTTGGACACAAACAAGCAGAAATTGTCATCAAGAAGCTGGTTCTGAAGATTGTCCCTGTGCTTTGTATGTCTACACATCTCTGACCCCCAACTCCTAACCCTAAACACATAACTCCTAACGTTTGTTGATCCAGTGCTCCACCACTAAAGATTGGTCCTCTTTGAATAAAAGTCATTCTTGTGGATAATCTCACGGTCTGTGGAACTAACTACACAAATAAACTAGATCTTTAAAAATGAGGTTCTTTAATAGAAGGGATCAGGACCACACCACAACAACCAAAACAATCACCACACTTTCCATCACCCAGCGGGCAGCCCTAACATTTCAATACATTTACCTGAGACACCAAAACTTACAACTCAGATCACCAAAACTGTCCCAAAACTACACAAAATCCCGCCTAAACAATTACAGTTCATACTGAACCCAGCAACTCCACGTGCTGTTTCACTTCTCTCCCAGACATGATGCTAAGCTAAGCTAACAGATTCCCGTCTTCAATAGTCATTTTGCTAAGCTGTGTTAACAGTTTCTTAACCTTCCTTCTGGTTAAAAAATAATTGTAAATCACAATATAATGATGTCATCTTGCTGCAGGTGTCCATCTGGAGGACCAGGAAGTAACCTCACTAAGCTCACCTGACATTAGAATGGATGTAACTGCACCTCTGGTGAGAATGTGCTAATTATGATACTTCCTAATTATTGGTTAAATGGCTAAAGCTTTGGATTGATTACCTGTTTGATTGTTTCAGAATGAGATTACACCTGAAGTCCAAATGAATGGCAGTATGTTCAGGTAACATACTCTACAGGCAACCACACACCAAGTTTTCCCTGGCTTTCCATACCGAAGATGATCAATGTGACATGTTGAGATTATGTCTTAGATAAAACAAAGCAAAAAATTGTAGATTTATTATGGCAGGGAGTGATGTTCAGAGTGATGTAGCTGTTTTAGACAAATGACGATGTTGGTTTGGTCTTTGAGGAATGGAAACCATTCCATTCTATATAGCATATTATTTCATTTATATGAAATACTAATTTCATACATATGCAGCTCTGAAACAGATGCATTCATCTAATTATTGTGATGCCTGAAACCTGTTGCTCTGCTCGCCGTACAGTCAACTACTGCAATTCAGAAAATATCCTCATCATACTGTCTACACCCATCAAACACAACGTTTAATTAAATGTGATTCACCGTGAGCTTTAAGGTGAATGAAATCACATGGAGTCACTTTTCAAATTGAGTTGTTGATGTGAGTTTATTTCAGCAGTTTGTTGAACGTTAATGTTAGATGTTAGGTGATATTGACTGAATGTTGGTTGCAGGTTGTTTTCTGTTTGTTTGTTTGTTGGTTGTTGTATATGTTATTCTTGTTGGTTGCTTTTGGTTCGTTTTCATGTTGTTTCCCTGACTCCTCAGGTTGCATTGTCAGATTTCTGGGATTCATCGCTGTCTCTGGACGGATCTGGTATTGGAGGGCTTTGGTGATGTGGTTTATGAGATGGTTCCCTGGGATGTGGACTTCCTGTCCAGTAAAGGTCTGAGGCCTGCTGGGCCTTTGTTCAGGTTTACCCTGCTGACAGGAAGCTTCCACAAACTCCACCTGCCTCACTGCCAGCTGCTCTCAGGTCAGTGATTTGCAAAGTCTGTGCGGTTTAAGTTTCTCTTGCTCGTGTTCTTCCTAGTTGGTAAAATTGAAATTTTAATAAAGGCAGGACATGGCAAGAGACAGACAGACATCATCATTACAGCTTCTCCACTTTCTGTTTACACTTCAATCCTTCTAGAAACACTGAAATAATTATCAACTGGTTTATTTTTTTCTTCAGCTTGGAAGAAAACAAACAAAAACTCATCACCTCCAATTCGTTATGATGATGGAATCTCTGTTGTCTTTATGTTTTGTGAATGTCAGGACTTTTTAAGTCCAATAATTAGTGATCAATGATTTTTCTGCTTTGCAGGTAAACTTAAACACTCCCTGTCTGTTGCTCACATCACCAGAGACCACGTGGATTACATAACACCTGGTCAGGTGACAGATAGTCATGTGATCTTTGACATCCTGGGTTTCTCATGTTTCGGCTTGGTGACATCAAGAAGATCCAGTCAAGCAATCAGAAGTCTGGTTCTGCTCTTCTCTCAACCCTCCAACTCAGCCATCTTTGTTCTCTTGTTGCCCAGAAATGTCTGCCTTGCACAGGTAAACAGGCCCTGGCCCCTGAGACTTACCTGCTGCTGGATTTGTGACAGATCCTGTTCACACGTGATCTGTCTGGTTTGGCTGATCAGAGTCTTGTCTGTTCATCAGGTGAGGAAGGAGTGGAAGCGACGAATTGGGGCGCAGTACATTGAAACGATTCCAGACTGCAAACTGGTCCCAAATCAGATGTATAAACTGACCGGAGAGCCTGTCACCATCATCCAGCCAGAGGTACACCATATTAGACTGCTCCTTTATTTATTCCAGAATAATCATATTTATTAAGCTCTGCCCCTGCTCACCTTCCTGCACCTGTCTGTGATGACAAGAAAGGTTATTTTCCTTTCAGAGTTCAAAATTCATCAACTTCTCTGATTACAACAACTTCCTGCCGTCATTTGAGGTGTGGCTGCCTGATGATATTACCATGGTGACCCTGAAGCTGAAGAGTCATGTGACTGATTGGCGTCTGATTGGCTGGCTCTTTGGCCCCACAGACTGTGAGGTTTGGAGTCGAACCATCCAGCTGCCAGGTGAATGATACTCACCTGGCACATGCTTCAATAATCAACTAATCACACATCAGACATTTAGAGACACATACATGTTCATTCACACAAACCTTTATAATGTGCGGTTCTTGTCTTGGTGATGTCTGTCTGCAGAGTCTGTTTCGGGAACAGAGTCGGCGGATTTGGCCATGCAGCTGTTTAACATCCTGAGCCAGCTCAGTTCTGAGGACATGAAGGTTTTCCAGCATCTTCTTACTCTCCAACCTGATCCCATCCCCATCAGTCGGCTGGAGGACGCAAACAGGATCAGAACGGTGAGCCTGATGGTCCAGCAGTACTATGCTGAGGGGGCCAAGGGGATCACTGAGGACCTCCTGAGGATGATGAAGCAGAACCAGCTGGCCGATGAGCTGCAGAAAATCTGAACAAAGTGGAATCAACTGATCCAGGACTAATCAATGAAACTGATTGACCCTAACCCTCACTGGTCGTTTTTTGTTTCCATTTCATATTTAAGATCATCAATCCATAATCACTGAAACACCTTCTTCTAGGGGATGAAAATTACCATGACGCTTCAGTCCTATTTATGAACTTCCAAGCATTCTTTAGTCTTTCTGTTGTTAGAATACAATGTGCATGTGGAAGTGTTTAACTCTGAACTTTTGTAATAAAGAACCTCGTGAATTATATAAAAATCGAGTCACATTCTCACTGTCTTGTTGCTTGATTTGCTTAAACCGACCCCCAGTCTCGACCTCTTGACCCAAAAAGGAGAAGGAGGTGAAGGGGGGGGGGGGGGTCGATATGATGGTGTGTGTGTGTCTGTGTGTCTGTGTGTGGTTCGGGGGCGGTATGAAAAGCCCAAACCAGAAAAATAAGGACGCTCACCCCTTGGATATTTTACCTTTTATTTCTATTATACATCAGTTAAAATAACTTGGCCTTTTTGACAAAAAAAGAACTCTTCAATGACAGAAGAAAAGTGATTTCTACAAAGACACATAAATAAAACACATTTCCCAGAGTACATCGCTACCGGCAGCGGATGTGACGTAGAGGGACGGAGCCTTCTTCGCGCTGTTGTTGCTCAGCATGTCCAACATGTCGGCTCCTCTGGAGGTGATCGTCAGCAGCGACTCGGCCTCGCAGCTCTGGAACTGCACCGTGTTCGACCTCCACAGCGGCTCCAGCCTCCTGTCGTACCGCGGCGGGAACTCGGCGGCCCGGAGCCTCGCGCTGCTCCGGGGGGAGTTCCTGCTGTCCGGCCAGCTGGGCAAGAACTTCATCAACGTGTGGGAGATCCAGAGGAAGGTAGGAGCACACCTGAGCGCCGAACCAGCACACGGGCCACCGGACCTTCAGACTGACAGAACCGGATCTTATTTAGATATCCGACATTTTTAAAGTTCGAGCCGGTTTGCAGACGAGGATTTTAAAGCTGAGCCTCAGGGGTCTCCAGTCCTGGTCCTCAGGGTCTCCAGTCCTGGTCCTCAGGGTCTCCATCCTGGACCTCAGGACCTCCATCCTGGTCCTCAGGACCTCCATCCTGATCCTCAGGGTCTTCATACTGGTCCTCAGGGTCTTCATACTGGTCCTCAGGGTCTCCATACTGGTCCTCAGGGTCTCCATACTGGTCCTCAGGACCTCCATCCTGGTCCTCAGGACCTCCATCCTGGTCCTCAGGGTCTCCATACTGGTCCTCAGGGTCTCCGTCCTGGTCCTCAGGACCTCCGTCCTGGTCCTTGGGGTCTCCATCCTGGTCCTCAGGGTCTCCGTACTGGTCCTCAGGACCCCCATCCTGGTCCTCAGGACCTCCATCCTGGTCCTCAGGGTCTCCATCCTGGTCCTCGGGGTCTCCATCCTGGTCCTCGGGGTCTCCATCCTGGTCCTCAGGGTCTCCGTCCTGGTCCTCAGGACCTCCGTCCTGGTCCTCGGGGTCTCGGTCCTGGTCCTCGGGGTCTCCATCCTGGTCCTCGGGGTCTCCATCCTGGTCCTCGGGGTCTCCATACTGGTCCTCAGGGTCTCCATCCTGCATGTTTTCCTTGTTCCTCTGCTCCAACACACCTGATTCAGAAGTTAAATCACCTCTTCATGTTCTGCAGAAGCCTGTTAATCACCCATGATTCAGATCAGGTGTGTTGGAGCAGAGGAGCAAGTAAAACCTGCAGGATGGAGGTCCTGAGGACCAGGATTGGACACCCCTGATCTAACAGAATCAGGAGGACCTGCTAGGAGGTTCGGCTCGGAACACATCAACCGAACTTCAGTCCTGGTTTGAAGGAATCCAGCTGCAGGACTCGGCTTTCAGGACAAAAAACTTTTAAGAAAGCCGTAGTTTGTTGCAGAAAATCAGTTTGTTTTGATTTAGCTTGTTGTTGTTGATAAAAACTGATTTTAGAAAGATTTTGCTGCTTCAGTGGTTTCTGCTAACAATCTGGTTCTGATCACATCAGTGACCCGGTAACAGGTTTAACTTCTGGTCGGCCATGTTCCCACAGCAACCAGGGAAAACCACACGCTCCAACCTTGGATATCGGATCAGAACTCCATCTTGCTGGTTCCCACTATCCATATGATCGCACAGGAAGCAGTCTTATTGGTCACCTGTGAATCGAGTTAAAATTGCACCAGGAACCGCAGATTGTCTTTACCTTTGACCCCACGTTACTAGGATCCACTCAGGAAACTACAGATGCACCGACTCTGGTTTCGTGGACCAGTACCGATTTCCTGACCTGCCATCACAGGTTCTGCCAATACTGATTTTTCTCTGAGCTATAATTAGCAGATTACAAAATATTCCTCCATCTATCTTCTGTACCTGCTTCTCCTCTCCGGGTCGTGGGGAGCTGGTACCTATGCCCAGCCGTCCCTGTGTGAGAGGCAGGGGACACCTGGACAGTCATATACAGAAACTAACAGAAACACTCACCAAGGGACAATTTAAAGTTACCAGTTAACCTAATATTCATGTTTTTGTTCTGTGGGAGGAAACCCCACACAGGCACGGGGAGAACATGGAAACTTCACCCAGAAAGGCTTCACCTCCATGGTGCCCTCAGTACAAAATATATGTTTTACGTTTCTGGACAGCTGAAAAATTTCTGTTCTGTTGTATTAATCAGTGCAATCCTGTTGAAGTATAGAACAGAAAGATAGTTGTGGGAAATGAATTCATGAATAAGTGATTAACGGGCTTCTGCTGACGTGAAGACCTGCTGAAAAGCAGAGAAACAGTAAAAACGAGTGGGATAGTGTTCCTCGAGGACCAGGGTTGGAACCGCTGCTCTAGATGATTAGATAAAGGGACCCAACAGAAAAATATTTACAGTGTATTACATCACGTTTCTTTCCTTACAATGTCTCCGTTTAAAGTCATTCACAACTTTGTCCCAAGTAATTTAAAAATCTAAACTCAATGTTAAGTCATTTATTTGTTGACTTTAAGTATGATCCCTTTTGTTATTAACAATCAATAATTACACACATTAGGAGCAGAGGGCATGCCAGGTGTGAAGGAGAAAGTGGAGCAGTTGCACGACAACAGATCCACAACAAAAAGGACAAAGTGATCACAGTGCTGACATTTTACCTAACATCTTTTGTTAGAATTGTTAGCATTGGTAAAAAGAAAAGCAATCTCTGTGCCTACCTAACAAAGACTGTCTGAACAGACCTCTGAAGCCCGAGCGGGACCAGCTTCCTTGTCCAGAGGTTTTAAATCCTGCCCCCTCCATGTAAAGAAAGAGGACATTACTAATGCTAAAATAAAAACGTAGGATCCTTTGTTTCAGGTGTTGACTCTGGTTGATTCACATAATCCTTACCTTGCTGCTGTATGTTCAAATATTAATGTTTCTAACGTGTTTAGCTGTAATTAGTTACTTGGTGTTTGAAAGAAAGGTCATGTGACATCATGATTGTGGGTGGGAGAGAAGGCGGGGCTTTGTCCAGACTCTAGTTCTAAAAATACAACATTTAATTCAGTTTGTGTTGCGCCAATTCAAAACAAAAGTCGCCTCAGGGCTCTGAAACATTCACACAGTTTCAACATCAGGAAGTAAAAGTTTTCTAAGGAAGCAGCAGATTGTGTCAGAGCTTCACTTCGTCTCAACCTCCCATCCTGAGCAGCTCTGAGGCGACAGTGGAAAGAAACAACTCACTTTAAACAGGAAGAAACCTCCAGCAGAACCAGAACCAGAACCAGAACCAGGCTCAGGATGGGCGGCCATCTGCCGAGAGGACAGGAAAGAGACACCAGACACACAGGAAGTCGTCCAGGTGTAGTTTCTACAGGAAGTCAAAGAAAAACTCATGGAGAGTAGAGCGAGTAAAGACATCAGCAGANTGTGTCAGAGCTTCACTTCGTCTCAACCTCCCATCCTGAGCAGCTCTGAGGCGACAGTGGAAAGAAACAACTCACTTTAAACAGGAAGAAACCTCCAGCAGAACCAGAACCAGGCTCAGGATGGGCGGCCATCTGCCGAGAGGACAGGAAAGAGACACCAGACACACAGGAAGTCGTCCAGGTGTAGTTTCTACAGGAAGTCAAAGAAAAACTCATGGAGAGTAGAGCGAGTAAAGACAGCAGCAGAGAGAGGACATGTGGACAGTTTGTCCTCCAGCAGTCTCAGCCTATAGCAGCAGAGAGAGGACATGTGGACAGTGTGTCCTCCAGCAGTCTAAGCCTATAGCAGCAGAGAGAGGACATGTGGACAGTTTGTCCTCCAGCAGTCTAAGGCCCAGTTTGCACAACGCTGTTTTTAAGTGAAATCGGAACAATTATGATGCGTTTTAGCTGTTTTACATGACAGTAATTAGATTCTTTGACAGTTCAAATTTTGAAATTAAGGTCTTGGAGTGAGAGCTTTTTGAAACTCCCGTCATCTTTTTAAGGGAAAATTTAGCTAAAAGCGGAAATGTTTGCAGCTGTAGTCAGTCAATAGCCTATTTCATTTAATCTTTTTTCTCCTTTTTACCAGTAATTGAAATAATTTTATTTCTAAAGAATCTCATGAAGTCATAGGGATACATGGTTCAGCAGAGAGAGGACTCTTCATTAGTCGAGCTGCAGAACTAAACAGAAACCTGGGATTGCTCTTCTTCTCCTCTGTGATAACATGGCTGTCCTGCTGGCGTCAACTCCCAACAACGAAAACACTTGGGCTGTCAGTATAATATGTGTATCCTACCTCACACAGCTCAAAAAGCTGCTAGCATGTTTCATGACAGACAGAGGTTAAAAAGGTTAAAAATCAAAGCTGTAATTTCTTCTTCTGTCTGTTAAACTCCAGCTCAAACTGACCGTCACCTCACATGATGAACACTAGATAAGATTTCTTTGTGGAAAATGTTTCCTTTTTAATAATCCCTCCACCTTCTGTTCTTTGTCTGTCTTTGTTAATAAACACAAACCATCCAGACGGCTAATTTCACAGTTTTTCCACTCAATGAAGGCGTTGCCAACAAGTGGCACCGAGCGGCTTGTTTGGTGCGTTCACTGATCAGAAAAATATCAGATTTTTGAGTGTTGATGGCCTGGTCATGAGCCATTTCTGTGGTGCATCCTTACAAAAAATGTTTCCAGTGCAAGGTCAGAGGTCAGGTGTTTATGACATTTACAATGTGCTGCAGCTGGATTTTATTTTGAAAGGGTTACCTGGAGTTTAGGTGGGTTCAGACAGGTGTGAAAGTCACGTGACCGTACTTTGTGTCCAGGATCAGTTGCAGCAGAAGATTGTGTGTCCAGGTGTGGTCACCTGTCTGACGGTGTCACCTGACGGAGCCTTCCTCGCCGCTGGAGTTGCTGAGGCCGTTTACCTGTGGGAGGTGAGTCTTGTTCTGTGGTATTCCTCGTCTGGTTTACATGGCAACAGTTTGTAAAATCTGTTCTCTGATTTGCCTAGGTATGCACAGGTAAGCTGCTGTGTGTGCTCAGTCGACACTATCAGGACGTCACATGTCTGAAGTTCACCGACGATGGCAGCCATTTTGTTTCTGCGGGAAAAGATAACCTGGCACTGGTGTGGAGCGTGTGGAGGTAACACTCACCTGCTGACTCACCTTAGTCACACGGGTGTGTTTGGGTCAGAACCAGCAGGTCCAACAGGACTCTGAACAACAAGTTCAAACTAAAACGCTAGAATAAAAGGGTTTCAGTACCTGAAAAACAGCGTTTGGGTCAGGATGTTGACGGTTTCATCTCAACTGAATCAAAGACTTTATTATCTTTAAGTCTTTCCTTGTGAAGAGGTTTGACCTGTGAATGACTGAACAGGCTGTAATACACCCTGACCACGTCCAGAGAAACCTCACTGATTTCCAGCAGCAACG
>NC_051430.1:35959419-35974723 GCF_001649575.2 Kryptolebias marmoratus
GTCTGCAGTCGGTCTGTCTGCAGTCGGTCTGTCTGCAGTCGGCGGTCGGTCTGCAGTCGGTGTGTTTGCAGTCGGTCTGTCTGCAGTCGGTCTGTTTGCAGTCGGTCTGTTTGCAGTCGGCCTGTCTGCAGTCGGTCTGTCTGCAGTCGGTCTGTCTGCAGTCGGTCTGTCAGGAGTAGGTCGGTCTGTCTGCAGTCGGCCTGTCTGCAGTCTGTCTGTAAGGAGTCGGTCGGTCAGGAGTTGGTCTATCAGGAGTCGGTCTGTCAGGAGTCGGTCTGTCTGTCAGGAGTCTTTTGGTTGCGAAACATTCTTTGATGTAGACAAAATTAACGAAAAACTACAAAAAACGTCTCCGGTTCTAAACCCAGTCCTGTTGGAGCTCTAAACCTGGTCCTGTTGGAGCTCTAACCCTGGTCCTGTTTGGAGCTCTAACCCTGGTCCTGTTTGGAGTTCTACAGTTCAGAGTTTCAACAGAAAGTTGGTCTTTAATGACTGAACTGAGGTTTTAGATCTTTAAGTTTTTAATCAATCACAGGTTCAGATGCAGATTTTAACACAATGTTCAACTCAGTCTGATGACATCACACAAACTTTGAGCCGTCTGATCTTTATGTTTTTACAAACAAACCCTTCTTATTTGCACAATCTTTACTTCGTTTTTATATCAGCTTAGATTATGACAAAGGGAGTTTTTGTATCCTGTTGGTCTTTAGAGAAGAAAGTTGATGGATGTTGGAGTTTATGTGAAGAGCTGCGTTGATACTGTCATTATTTCTGAAGGTATTTTCTACCTTACTTTGTAACATGAAAAGATTCTGGTTCTGAACTCACCAGTTTCTCACCTCTCACACAGTGTAGTCCAGCTGGATTTAGGTCATGTCCCTGAACCTCGCCACATCCTGTCCCGTCACTCCCTTCCAATCACAGACCTGCACTGTGGTCGGATGGGAGCTCAGGCCAGAATTGCCACCGCTTCGTTGGACCAGACTGTCAAGGTGAGACAGTTTACCTGCACAGGTGCCAGTGGTTCCCAACATGGGGTGGATTCCTTTGGGAGGGCACAGGCTTTAATGAGGCAGGGTTACAACATTGTTTCTAGTGGGTTTATTACTTAGAAACTATCTGATAAACACCTGAGTTCACCAGCCAATCAGAACTCGGCATCACTACAAAGGCAGTGTTTCACTCTGAGTCTCTTCTACAGTCACTGATTAGGTTAACAAGCCTGGTCTAATTCAGACCATGTCCTGTTTTCAGATCAGTGTTTAAATTCTCTAAAACCTCTGAAATCATCAGTCATGGTAAAATAAAGTTAAAGGATCATTTCTGGAACAGCAGCTGGAAGCAGTAATTAAAAGTTTTTCTATTGCCAATCTTTAGAAATCAGGGCAGTTGATTGCTGATATACGACACAGTTATGTTTTTTATTTTGTCATTTTGGTCAAAGAATAACAATAATTGCTTAACCTGAATAAACACACATTTAACACCCGTTAGAAGAACTTGTACATTTAAAGATAAAATGTAGAAAAACATTCTTGGATAAAAACTAAATTGTGTGCTACAGTGAGCTGGCAGCTGCTGCTGCATCTTAATTTTTCTACTTGGTAATTGATGAAGTATGCAGAGGCATGGACAATTGCCAATTTTATTTCTTTTTCTCTTAAAGTGGCCAATATCAGCTGATAAAATTCAGTTGGCCAATTAAACTCTGTCTCTAGTGGTGGTGTCCTGTTTATATTCATGCACTGTTTCAGATGGGGGTCTTTGTCTACCTGTACAGGTGTGGGAGCTATCGTCTGGTGAGATGCTGATGTCTGTCCTCTTTGATGTGGAGATCATGTCAGTGACCTTTGACCCCTGTGAGTACTTCCTGTTCTGTGGAGGAAGTGATGGGAACATCTTTCAGGTGTCTCTGTGCAGTCAGGTAAGTCTGAATCCTGAATCTGAATCCTCTGTGCAGACTCGGTCCATGTGCCATGTCCTTCAGCTTCTGCATCCATATTTACTGTGTACACTTCCTGTCACAGCGAAGGACACACTTCCTGTGTCCTTCGTCATGGTTTACACTTCCTGTGTCCTTCGTCATGGTTTACACTTCCTGTGTCCTTCTTCATGGTTCACACTTCCTGTCACAGGTTCACTTCCTGTGTCCTTCGGCATGGTTTACACTTCCTGTGTCCTTCTTCATGGTTCACACTTCCTGTCACAGGTTCACTTCCTGTGTCCTTCGGCATGGTTCACACTTCCTGTGTCCTTCGGCATGCTTTACACTTCCTGTCACAATTTACACTTCCTGTGTCTTTCGGCATGGTTCACACTTCCTGTCACAATTTACACTTCCTGTGTCCTTCGGCATGGTTTACACTTCCTGTCACAGTTTACACTTCCTGTGTCTGTCATCGTGTTTAGGGGTTGCTGTTGAAAGAATGTACAAATTTCTCTGTGTTTATAAGATCCCAGAGTCCTTAATGAGTCCTTTTTTTAAATACTTTTTTTTTTTAAACTCCATTTTATCTCAATTTTAACCATAATCTGGTTTCAGAATATTATATCCTAACATGAACTGTAATTTTGTTTCAGATGAATTTGTCTGAATCTGAGCTGTAATCTGGTTTCAAATGAGTCTATACCATCTTGAATCGTAGTCTAGTTTCAGATGAATTTGTTCCAATGTGAACTTTAATCTGATTTCAGAATATTTCAGCCTACTCTCTCTGACCCATCATCTGGTTTCAGGGTTTTTACTAGAGTCAGTCAGGTCTATTTAATTTAATTTAATTTATTTTCTTTTATTTAACCAGATTTAAAACCCCATTGAGATCAAGATCTCATTTACAAGGGGGACCTGGGCTAAAACTTCAAGGTATTGTGTGTCCTCGGATGATGAATCTTCTATTGGTTCATTTCACTGGTTAATTTATCACCGAAATGAAACCTGCTGGTTAATCTAATGAATCAATCTGAGGTTAATTAACTCCTGCAGGAGGCAGCAGGGAGCTGATATTTAAAGAGACAAATGATGAAGACTGATTTTTCTCTAAAGTTTTAATTTATTATTTCACAAAGCTTTTAATGGGGCTGTAGATTCATTTGACATCAGTTTTTTTCCATTTCATACCTAATTCTATGAAGTAACTATGAAGTTAAATGTGTCTCTGATTCTCAGCTGGTTACAGTTTTTTATGAAGTTAAAGAGCCAACAGAATAAATTTAAACTCAGTTTGAATATTAAATACGGATTGAAATAGCATACGTTGAAGCCTGACCAGATCCAACCTGTTGGTTTTGATTGTTGGCAATGTTGGTGTCAATAAAGATTGATCATTCAAAATCTGTATTTTTATCTTTAGATTCTCAGTCAGGAAAAATCCTTCCAGTCTGCGAGTGAAGGAACACAGGTGTTCAAAGGGCACAGGTGAGACTGACACAGTGCATGGCCCTGATCCTGGTTCTGGAAGGGTTCTGATCTGTGGTATGGACTGTCCTCAGGAACTTGGTCACGTGTCTCTCTGTGTCCATGGACGGGACTCTCCTCCTCTCTGGGTCACATGATGAGACGGTTCGTCTCTGGGACATTCAGAGCAGACAAAGCGTTCGCTGCCTTGCACACAAAGGTAAGCCCAACCCATACTTCAGTCTTTTTCTAATTCTTCTGTCATGACCTTTGACCTTTACCCTGCTAACTGAGGCCTGTAGAGCCTGAGATGAAACTCTTTTCTCTGAACACTGCACGGTCTGACCTTCAGGGTGAATCTGCTGCCACTCCTGGGAAGATTGGCGGCTGTCTTAAATGTTTTCCACTTAAGAATAATCTTTCTCTCTGCGGAATGATGAAGTCCAAATACTTGGGAAATCACCTTTGACCTTTTTCCAGATTAATGGGCAGCAACAGCTGCTTCTCTGAGGTTATTGCTGATGTCTTTCCACCTTGGCGTTGTGGTACAGTATATGTATGTCTGGACTGTGACGGGACAGACTTATAGACTCGCATACAGGGAATCAGAAAAAGATCACATTAGTCATAAATGCTGGTGTAGATTCTCAGTCATCCAGGACATGGTAAATCCAAAAAAAAAAGGTTCAAAACACAAACAACTGGATTTCTATTCTGTAGTTGAAAGTCATAGATGATCACCCTTCCTATTTTATTTACCTGCATTTTGCTAACTGCCTCGATGGAAAAGGAAAGCAAAATGAGCCATAATTTGCACCCTGAAATTGTTTATGGCAGGCCATTTGTGTATTTTATTTCTTATATCAATTGTCACTTTCCCACACTTGGACTCAGTTAGCTGAGAAGCTAGGAGTGTGTTTCAACAGTGATCCCCCTTGACCTCAGGGGTCAAGGGGGATCACTGTTGAGTTCAAGGTGACAGGGTCAAAGGTCAAGCTCACAGGTAACCCCTTTGTTAGAAACTTGTCTCTGCTCCTAGATGTGAGCCTTTTGTTTCCTTCACCAAGGAGGTTCTGGTTCTGGTTGTGTCCGTTGGTTTGTCTGTCTGTCAGCAAAGATTAGGTAAAAACTGAAGTAAAGATTCTAATGAAATCTTCAGGAAATGTAGGGGTTGTCTCAAAAAACAACAGATTAAATTCTGGTTCTGATCCAGATTATGATCTGGATCACGCTGTGGGCTCTCTGAGAGATTCTAGTACTGAGGCATGCACCATACTGACGGATGCAGTACAGATGTTTATTTCTGTCTGTATGTGCAGATGTTTTAAATCCGTCACATCTCTGCAGGTGAATTTGCTCGCTGCTTTTGCCAGTTAATTAATGCCCGTTGCGTTTCCTGTCTCATCTTGTTGTTAATTAATGGGCGTTGCGTTTCCTGTCTCCACCATGATGAGAGCTGGTGGCGGCTGTTGACAGGAACACGATGAAGAACCGCCCCGTTGTGATTGTGACTGACACTTTGTAATTAACCAAATCCCTCCCTCACTTCAAACACTGACGTGAGGAGACGATAATCCCCTTTTTGACCGGACAGACGGACTTGTTATCGTCTTTGCCTCCATCACGTTTCACGCCGTCTTCCTGCAGATTCTGGTGCAGCTCACAATGAGGCTGGCTGAAAGCTTCATCCTCTTCATCCTCCGTGACGGCAGCACTTCCAACCGATTTGTCTCAGCTGAGCAGATTCGGCTTCTTCACTCAGCTCAGATTTTTTTCTGTTGTTTTGAAATAACAAACCAGTTCTTTTGTAGATCAATGATTTTATTTTTATCTCTTTTTTAAATTTAATTTCCACAGGAAGCAAACAGATTCAGTTAATCATAAAGTGTGTCTGAATCTGAGACTTCACAGAAGCATCATCTAAATATGGATCTGGATCTGAATTGGAATAGCATTTAGGATTTGGACTTTTTTTGTACAATGCCTTGAGGTGACTTCTGGTTTGAATTGGTGCGATATAAAAAAATGAATTGAATGGATTTGAAAGTATGCATAAATTGTATAAGAGCAAACACTGTTTAGCTAAAATAACTGGAAGCTTTGTAGTCACAGTGTGTTCATGCCCATTTCATGAATGACTAGTTTTATTCTGTCTTTAAATGTGATGCCTTGATTTGATTTAACAAAGTGAAATCTGACATGAAGATGAAACTGCTGCAGAGAGTTTCCTGCTGAACCTGTACCACAATTAGACTAGCGTTATAATGCCAGCCCTGAAGCCAGAGATCAATATTAGTAATTAGTAGATAACAAACTCATTAGTAACCTTTTGGAATAATAGAAAATAAAAATAAAGAAAATCTGAAACACTCACAAGCTTCTCAGTAGGTAAATGCTAATGTGGACAAACGAACCCTGCGCTGATTATATGGCATAACTACCATAAACAGTAAAAAAATGAAGGTACAGAAATATATCTAAAAAGGTATGATGACAAACTCTTGATAACTGGTAAATATTGAACTTTTTAGTAACTGATTGACAAATAATGAACTCATTATTTGATGGATAAAGAATTTGTTGGCTTTTCATGGCAGTCAATAAGGTTTTTTCCAGACTCCTCCTAGAGACTAACCAAAGATGTGTGTCCTCCAGCAGTCTAAGCCTATAGCAGCAGAACTAAGGGAGAGCTCAGGAAACCCAAGCCAACCCTAACTATAGGATTTATCAGTAAGTAAAGTCTTAAAGCAGACAGGGTGTCAGCCTCAGGGAGGAGCCTGAGAACTGGAAGCTCCGCCTCCTGTTCTCCTGTTAGAACCTCTAGGAACCACAAGGAAACCTGCAGTCTGAGAGCAAACAGCTCTGTTAGCAAAATATGGAAGAATAAGATCTTTAATATCAGATGGAGTTTGGTTGCTGAGAGCTTTGGATGTTAGGAGGAAGATCTTAAATTCTCCTCTGAATCTGACAGGAAGCTGAAACTGGAGAAATCTGATCTCTGATTAGAAATCTGGCAGCAGCAGTTTGGATCAACTGAAGACTTTTAAAGAGTTTTTGGACTCCCAGATAATAAAGAGTTCCAACAGTCCAGCCTAGATATGATAAATGCATGGAGCAGTTTTCCTGCATCATTTTCAGACGAGATGTTTCTAATTTCAGTGATGTTGTTCAGGTGGAGTAAAGCAGTCCTGGTAACAGTTTTAATGTGGGGTTAAAAGACATCCTGATCCTAAATAACACCGAGGTTCTTTACTTTAGAACTGGAGAACAAATTAATGCCATCCAGAGGAAGAGAAAGGCTGCAGAGTTTGTTCCTAAGATGCTCAGGTCCAAAACCCAGAACCTGTCTGTCTGAGTTTAAAGCAGAAGATTAAGAGTCCTCCAGGTTTTTATGTCTTTAAGACATGTTTGTAATCTAAGGAACTGATTGGATTAATCTGGTTTTATAGATAAATAAAAATGAGTATCATCAATTTATCCCATGCTGTCAAATAAATTTACCTAATGAAAGCATAAATAAAGTAAAGAGTATTGGTCCAAACACTGAACCCTGAGGAACTCCATGTCTAACTCTGGTGTTTGAAGATGAATAGTTATTTGTCCTCTTTGGACATGTGGAATTCTGTAGTGAGCTACTATAGAGTAATCTTCAAATACATATAGCAGCACTGTAGACCAATTATAGGTAAATACAGCAAATGTAACATGTTGGTAAGAATCCACAGTCTGCCAACATCTTTCTCATGTAATGTTTCTATATCCAGCAGGATCATATTGTAGTGGAACAATTCAGTTTTACTTGCAGCCCCAAAATTAAAACGTAGAATTCCTTAAATGAAACTAAAACATTAATATCTCATATGGTTCAAAGGTCAAGAAAAAGATGGATTTTAAGGAGAGACATGGAAGAGGCCTGCCTAATGTGCAAAGTAATTTTGTTTCATAATTTAGGAGCTGCAACAGACAGAACCTTTAGCTGAGGTTCAGGCAACAGCAGATCATGTGACCTGAGAGAACTGGTGGGTGTGTAGGGGTGTAGTTGGTAGAATGGGGCAAAAACATGGCAGGCTTTAAAAACAAATTAGATGTAAGGCAGCATTTTGTACCATCTGAAGATGAGCATCAGAGGAACCATTGACCCCAATGTGAAGTGGTCTACAGTTATCCAGCTAAGGGGTTTTAACTTCTGTCCTTATTTTATGCAGATGCCTCAACTGAAAAAAGCTTCATTTGACAACTGTCCTAACTTTGACCTCTGGGTTCATGATGGTTGGTCTAATGTATCTAAGGAACCTACATCCACACGGAGGTCTCACTGAAGCTGCCAAAAACTATCACTTCTGTTATTTTTCATTAAAATTTAAAAAGTTCAGAGCTATCTAGGCTTTTAAGTTATAAAAATTTTTGATGACATGAAAGCTTGAATGTTATATAAAGCATACCAGTACCATCAAAAGCTCCAAAAATCAAATGACTTTCATGCCTGATGATGGTTGGACAGAAACCTCAGACCACATCTTTATGTTGCTTACATTCATTTTCTGAACTCTCTTAATCTTCTTCAGGTTTGTGGGGCTCTGAAGGTGAGATGTGGGTTACATCCCGGAGAGGTCGTTAATTTATCATAGGGCCACACAGATACAACCAACTAACCAGAAATTCAAACCTAACAGCAAATTAGAATCACCAGTTCACCTAAAATGCATATTTTTAGACTGCAGGGGAACTAAAGTAACAGAGACCTGCAGATCCATGAGAAAAACATGTAAATTCCCTAATATTATGAAAACTTTTATTAAATAACTACAAAATGTTTTTTGATAGTTTACCTTGTTTTCTAAATGCATACAATCTATAGGATTAGGGTTATCATCTGTAATATTGAAAGTACAAAAGTCTGAACACAATCTGTCCAGATTCTTGATTTGAGTGACGTATTTTATTGCCGGGTGTGAACTTTCCCAACGAACACTGACCATCTGCAGCTGAATCACTGAAGACAGATGTTCTGTTGGATGTTCTATAACTATTCAAATTTTACTATTTAAATAGTTGATACTTAAACTAAACAGTAATGTCTAATGAGGCACAAACTGATTTATATACAGCTTTAGACTGTTGGAATTGTTTTCCCACTGCAAGCTAGTGTTTGTCCAACTAACCTAACCCTAAGCCTAGTAATGCTCTCATGCTTTAACTTCTCGACTCTCCCTTCAACCGTTCAACAAATATTGTTGATATGAGGCAGTGCAGCTGGAAAGGCAGAGAAGAATTGATCATTTAAATGAATAAAAAACAAGTGTGGTAAAACTCCAGTCACCCACATCTAGGGACAGTCTGGTTATCAGTTTAACCTAACATGCATGTTATTGGTCTTTAAGGTTTGGGAATAATTCTACATCGCAAAATTCATGTTAGTTTCTTTTATCTAAACTTTGGAGTTCTTGAGCACCCCTAAAAAATAGCCTAAAATCTCTACAAGTGTCCATTATTAAAGATGAATTAATGTGCTGGGTGTCGGAAATATTTCACTGCAGCTCAACACAGTTAATGAAACATTAGATTTTATCTGTAAAGAGAACATTAAAGTTAAAAAACAGAATGTTCTGATGTTCTGATGCACAAATCATTTTGTTCTTGAAATCTTCATTTAAAATGTAGCTTTGTCCAAAATAATATTGGAGAAAACAAAGAAAGCTTTTTTCAATTGACTCGTTTCTCCTCCTTCCTGCTGAGAACAGTCATTAATGAAACATCATTAGAAGAAGAGGCAACATAACAGAGACGAGTCACTGAGCTGCATGCAGGCCGAGGGTAAAAAACCAAAGACAGGACGATCACTGTGCCGACATTTTATCGGTCTTAAGCATATTTTATTAGCACGGCTAGCATTGCTAACTGTAACAGCAGACGGTGTGTCGGTTTTTCTACTTTTGGTCAAAGATTTCCAACAGGCTGCCAACATTTGTTATTTGTTCTACAACAAATTAAAGCTGAAGCAAATCCAGCACAGGTTTTCTGTAATCTGTTCTTCCTGTTTTAGCTAAAGTCTCTTTTTTTGCCTAGTGTCCTTAAATAGAAAGCTTCAGCCTGTTTGAACAGCAAATACTGTTCAGGAAAAACATGGTTTCATTTTTGTCTCGTCTCTACCATTTGTCCTTCATCTGACTTTAGTTTTAAGTGCTTTCCAGATCGAACAGACAGAGAACTTCAGGTCTGCTTCACTCATTAAAACCTAAGCTTCCACCTAAAGTGGGACAAAGCAGCTTAACTACAGTACATTCACTGAGCAAAAACGAAATAACCCATCAAAGCTTTGGACCGATTGGTTACTGCACGGGGTCTGTGTTTCAGTGAATGGAGTCTCTGTATCCAGTGCATGGAGTCTATGTGTATCCAGTGGACAGGGTGTATGTGTATCCAGTGGACGGGGTGTATGTGTATCCAGTGGACGGGGTGTATGTGTATCCAGTGGACGGGGTCTATGTATCCAGTAGATGGGGTGTATGTGTATCCAGTGGGCGGGGTGTATGTGTATCCAGTGGACGGGGTTTGTGTGTCCAGTGGACGGAGTCTGTGTATCCAGTGGACGGGGTTTGTGTATCCAGTGGACGGGTTCTATGTGTATCCAGTGGATGGGGTCTGTGTGTGTCCAGTGGACGGGGTCTGTAACTCAGTGGGCGTAGTCTCTACATGATTTACAAACACTGAATGCTAACAGAGCTAGCACAACAAAACACAGTTAAGGTATGACAGAAACTCATTGAGTAGAACTGTAGTCTTGTTACACAACATCTTGTTTCTGACACCACTTCCTGTCTGTGTGTTTTTAGGTCCCGTGACAAATGCCGTCATCTTGCCAGTTTCAGCTAACATGTTCCTGCCAGACAGCCGACCTGCTGTTCCTTTACCACGTTTCAGCCGACACCTTCAAGCCTCCGAAGGGAATGATGAAGATTCAGGGGCGGTCTGTCTCCGCCCTGCGCTTCACACACAGGTGAGTCTTCAGGTGAAGCCACGCCCTCTTCGGTCCTGAGATGCTTTAAAGGTAAAATAAGTGTTTTGAAGCTGACACAAATCGAAAGAAAGCCATAAAAGGTGCTTGTTTTCAGAATCCTGCATTTAAAAAAAAAATTGCACAAATTTTAAATTAGTAATAAAAGATCGAAAAAATTACTAAGGTCTCTTTGGCATTTTTCATGATCACTTGAAAGTGTGACACTGCTGGTTTCTCTCTGCCGGCTGCAGAAGAGCTGGAAACTCCTCGCAGGCTGTGTGACATCATCGTAAAGCTCGGGGGTCCTCTGGTGAAATGTGGTGCTCCAGCTCCCGACAGAATCACTCCAGACCAAAAAACAAAAAGTTGTTTTCACAAAACCTGCTTCTTCTTCTGCTTCTATTTTCCCTGATAAACACTGCGACAGTAACCTCCTCAGTGTCTTGCAGCGGTCTGCCACAGCTGGCACAAAGACTCTAAAAACAAATCAATAACTTTTTAAATCAGAGAAATGAGCCAATGGAATGCTTTATGGAAGTGTTTAAACAAAGCCACCAGACTTCGTTCTTTTTCTTGCCATTTTGTTTCAAAACATTTAGAATTGCAGTCCTGGATGAAGAACACGTGCCCCTTCTGGATGCCGATGAAATAAGATTTGTTTTAAAGATTAAAAATTGTTTTATGTTAAAATTAGGTGTAAAATGTGACATTGGAGCCTTTTTGTTTTTTTGTTTATATTTCTTTATTTTAAAGTGTTTTGGTGCTTTTACTTCTTGTTTGCAGGAGGAGGAGGAGTCGTACCTGCAGAAAGCCGACAGGTTGTACTCGCTGATAAACGCTGTGAATGACAAGGTAAGAGGGGCGGAGCTTTAGGTGTACTTTACTTAGGGCTGTGAAACAGGAAGTGAGGTCAGGTTGTAAATACAGAAACAGCTGATGGTTTTAACTGTAAGTTTTGTTTTGAACTTCAGACAACTGAACTGCTGAGACTCCGCCCCCTCTGATGTTTGTTTGTTTGTTTGTGTTGCAGACTGTGTTTGGTGACGGTGAAAACACAAAGGTTCGCATCGCAGAGCTGGAAGAAGAAGTTCAGACTCTGAAGAAAGTCAACAAAGATCTGTTTGAGTTTTCCACTCAGCTGCTCACCAAGCCCACATAAACACTTGTGATGTTTCAAAATAAAAGCCTTGTTTTTAAGCTGTATCAAAATAAAAATCTTGTTTTTGAAGAACTTCCTGTTTTAGTTTGATTCATTCAAACATCATGAAAACTTATAACTACCATTGACTCTTAACTAACCCTCTGCTACTCTAAACTAATACCTGAGCAGTTCTTAGGTTAACTTTAACTTTAACAAACCTTAACTAAACCTTCACATCTGGATCTACGACTAGTAACGCCATTAACTAACCACAGATAACTAACTGCCTTACTCTCCTGACTTCTTTTTGATACCCCACAAACACTAAATTCTTTATGCTAAACTAACACAACTAACCAGATAATAAACCTCACACTACTAAATATCCACTAGTTATAACCAATTTTACCTTAAAAATTATTGTCAACTACGCATGACCAGTTAAATGTGTTAAACCCCTTTTAACTACCACAGCAGATTGGTTAACCCTGTTAACTATCACTGGGTAATCTGTCACCAGTTCATGGCAGAATTTTTACAGATTAGGTAAACCGGTTAAATATGATCCTGTGTTAGTTAAGTTTAAATCCAAGACCTAAGAACCTTTTTATATAAAAATGCAAACAGAACCGTATAGAACGCTGCAGAACTTCAGTCTGAGCAGCAGATTCATTATTAACAAAAAAAAATAAATAAATATTCATTTAAAATTTACATTAGCTGAGAGTCGATTCTGTAACTCTGACATCATGTTCCAGCTTCTGGGTAACATCCAACAGAACACATACAGAACATCCAACAGAACACCTAAAGAACATATAACAGACACATATAGAACATCCAACAAAACAGGAAAAGAACATCCAACAGAACAGAAAAAGAAAATCCAACAGAACGGGAAAAAAACATCTAAATGAACACATATAGAACATCTAACAGAACAGGAAAAGAACATCCAACAGAACACCTATAGAACATGTAACAGAACACCTATAGAACATCCAACAGAACACCTATAGAACATCCAACAAAACAGGAAAAGAACATCCAATAGAACAGAAAAAGAAAATCCAACAGAACAGGAAAAGAACATCCAACAGAACACCTATAAAACATATAACAGAAGACATACAGAACATCCAACAGAACACCTAAAGAACATCTAAATGAACACATATAAAACATCTAACAGAACAGGAAAAGAACATCCAACAGAACACCTATAGAACATCCAACAGAACAGGAAAAGAACATCTAACAGAACACCTATAGAACATCCAACAGAACAGGAAAAGAACATCTAACAGAACACCTATAGAACATCCAAAATAACACATATAGAACATCCAACAGAACACCTATAGAACATCCAACAGAACGAGAAAAGAACATCTAACAGAACACCTATAGAACATCTAACAGAACACCTATTGAACATCCAAAAGAACAACTATAGAACATCCAAAAGAACATGTATAGAACAGGAGAAGAACATTCAACAGAACACCTAAAGAACATATAACAGACACATATAGAACATCCAACAAAACAGGAAAAGAACATCCAACAGAACAGAAAAAGAAAATCCAACAGAACGGGAAAAAAACATCTAAATGAACACATATAGAACATCTAACAGAACAGGAAAAGAACATCCAACAGAACACCTATAGAACATGTAACAGAACACCTATAGAACATCCAACAGAACACCTATAGAACATCCAACAAAACAGGAAAAGAACATCCAATAGAACAGAAAAAGAAAATCCAACAGAACAGGAAAAGAACATCCAACAGAACACCTACAGAACATCCAACAGAACATGTATAGAACAGGAGAAGAACATTCAACAGAACACATATAGAACATCTAAAAGAACAGGAAAAGAACATCCAACAGAACAGAAAAAGAAAGTCCAACAGAACAGGAAAAGAACATCCAACAGAACACCTATAGAACATCCAAAAGAACACCTATAGAACATGTAACAGAACACCTATAGAACATCCAACAGAACAGGAAAAGAACATCTAACAGAACAGGAAAAGAACATCCAATAGAACAGAAAAAGAAAATCCAACAGAACAGGAAAAGAACATCCAACAGAACACATTTAGAACATCCAAAAGACATGTATAGAACATATAACAGAAGACATACAGAACATCCAACAGAACACCTAAAGATCATCTAACAGAACACATATAAAACATCCAAAAGACACATATAGAACAGGAAAAGAACATTAAACAGAGTAGAGAACATATATTAGAACACATACAGAACACCTATAGAACATCTAACAGAACATCCAACAGAACACGCACAGAATGGGGGTTCAGGTGAGAGATCTGACACAAGATCTGAAAGATTTTAATTCAATTCAGTTTCAAATGTCTCTTGACTGTCCCCTGATCTTTCAGATGCAGGTAGATGTCTGTCTCTCCTTCAGATGCAGGTGGACGTCTGTCTCTCCTTCAGATGCAGGTGGACGTCTGTCTCTCCTTTAGATGCAGGTGGACGGCTGTCTCTCCTTTAGATGCAGGTGGACGTCTGTCTCTCCTTCAGATGCAGGTGGACGGCTGTCTCTCCTGGTATGATCCATGCATCTGTGGAGACGATGATTCTTCAGAATCTCCAGGAAAAACTAACCAACAACAACAAAGGACTGTCAGCTGATCTGAGGGACAGATGTCAAACTATAAATAAAACGGATCAAAAACACATCAGAAATATTAAAAAAGGATTAAAGATAAACCTCTGGGCTGCAGGTGGACACTGTCCTTTCAGACTCACTGAACTTTATTTAAACTGACTTGTGGATAGCCTCAGGTCTCTGCAGATTTCAGAACTCTGGAGATATATAAAAAAACAGGGTTTTTTTTGTTTTGTTTATTCATCACAAAAAGCAACAGATAAAACTGTAATCATGAGCTTATATTCTAAACTTTTTCCTTCCCCTGATCTCCTTGTTGCTCCTGGACACCTGTTTTCCTCCCCCTCTGTCTCCTCCCTCCTCTCTCCCCCTCCCCCTCCTTCTCCCTCCTCCTCCCTCCTCAGCAGCAGGAGAACCCGGAGGAGCAGCAGAGGATGCAGACAGTTCGGCAGGATGTCCGTCAGGTTTTTGTGCTCCTGCTTCCGGACGGTCCGGACCCTAGTCCTTCTCCTGGTCTCCCCCTGCCTCCTTCACCCGGAGCCCTGCCACCTCCTCGCTCGGACCGGGCACGCGGTCCGGGTCGGTGCGCTCCTGCCGGCGCAGCGGGGGGCGCGCGTTCAGGTCCAGGCGGCGCTGAGCCGCGCGGCGGCCGCATTAAGCCGGGACCCGGACCCGGACCCGGAGCGGATCAACTTTCTGCCCTACAACCTAAGTCTGGAGCTCGTGTCCCGGCAGGTTCCCGCCGCGGACCCGGAGTCGCTGCTCCGGTGCGTGTGTGAGCGCGTGTTGGATCAGGGAGTGTCCGCCGTGCTCGCCTTCCCGCAGAACCGGGCCGAACTGCTACAGGTGGACCTGGTGTCCTCGGTCTTGGGGATTCCCTTCATCAGCGTCATCGAGCACGGAGAGCCGCTGCGCGCGCAGGTACCAACCTCGGTTGACTTTAGGAGAGCGCGCGCGTGCGTGCACGGGTTACGTCCTGCTGTGAGTCCGACAAGTTCTGTTGGATTCGGTTTGACCTTGACCCGGTTCATGTCGAAAGAGCGCGCGCAGCTGCGCGCACGGCTTCCGTTTGTTTGTTTGCTTGTGTTGACGGTAAAATGCAGCTGGTT
>NC_051430.1:35974823-35975988 GCF_001649575.2 Kryptolebias marmoratus
GGGAGGAGACAAGAGGATAAACACGTGGAGACATAGGAAGAGACAACAGGACAGGCAAGTAGAGACAAGGAAGGAGACAAGAGGAAAGACTAGTGAAGACATGGAAGGAGAGAAGAGGACAGGCATGTAGAGACAAGGAAGGAGACAAGAGGACAGACAGGTATGAGACCACGGAGGAGACAGGAGGAAAGACTAGTGAAGACATGGAAGGAGACAAGAGGACAGGCATGTAGAGACAATCGAGGAGACAAGAGGATAGACTAGTGGAGACAGGAGCAGAAACAGAAGAAGGCATGAGGACAGACAGATAAAGACAAGAGACATGAAGCAAGACAGGAAAAAGCAGGTGGACAGACAGGAGGAGACAGAGGTAGTGGGATAAATTAGGACAGAGACAAGAGAAGAGACAGGTAGAGCCATAGGAGGAAACGGGGACAGTGTAGTGGAGGCAGGAGCACAAACAGAAGAAGTCATGAGGACAGACAGGAGGAAACACAAGGAGAGACGGAAAGACAGATGAAAGGATGGAACAATAGCAGACAAGAGACTGAAGAACAGACAGAAAGAGACATGAGGAGGAGACATGAGAAGAGACATGAGGAGGCAAGAGGACATACAGGAGGGTGAACAACCAGAGGCGTCATGAGGGTTAGACAGAATGTAAGACATGTGGAGAGATAAAGACAGACAGGAGGAGACATGAGGGCACACGGGAGACACAGTGACTTCCTGTGGGGAACTTTCACAGTAAAAGCCTGATGGTGGTGATAGGATTACCTCTGTAGGGATTCTCTTTTCCACTCTGGAAATAATCACATTAAAACTGCTGCAGTCGGTCCTTGTTTTTACTCATGTCCTTCATGAAGCTTCAACCCACTCAGACAGGTGGGGACAGGTGACAGTTTGATTAGAGACAGGTGACAGTTTGATCAGAGACAGGTGTGGACAGGTGACAGTTTGATTAGAGACAGGTGGGAACAGGTGACAGTTTGATTAGAGACAGGTGGGGACAGGTGACAGTTTGATCAGAGACAGGTGGGGACAGGTGACAGTTTGATCAGAGACAGGTGACCGTTTGATTAGAGACAGGTGGGGACAGGTGACAGTTTGATCAGAGACAGGTGGGGACAGGTGAAAGTTTGATCAGAGACAGGTGGGGACAGGT
>NC_051430.1:35978664-35990218 GCF_001649575.2 Kryptolebias marmoratus
GGTGACAGCTTGATTAGAGACAGGTGGGGACAGGTGACAGTTTGATTAGAGACAGGTGAGGACAGGTGTGGTTCTATCAGCAGTCTGGCTGATGGTCTGTTCGTTAGCTGCTGCTGTCAGAGGTCACTTCAGCTCCACAGATATTGAATCATTTAATCCTTCTGAAGACAAGCAGCAGCAGATTAGTTTCCCATCATGCATTGCTCATCACTTTGTTTTACCTTTGTGTTTATTTCAGCTGAGCGATTCAAACAGGTGAAGCATAAATCTTTTAGTCCTGTGGAGCGAAGATGATGCTGAGGGACAGTACACTGTCTAAGACAGCAGGACCAGTGAGTTGATCTGTTTGGATCCAGCTGCTGTCAGAAACAGCTGTTTGTTTGGTTCTGTTGCTTCAATGAGCGGAACCTGACTGGAGGGAAATTCTTCATTTAAATTTAGTTTACCTTCAGACTCTGAATGCTCTGACTGACACTAACTTCTCATAGCAATGCATAAAACACCAAGCATGACCTCTGACCTGTGTGTGTGACAGAAAGCTGCTGCTGTTGGAATGAGTCCCAAATCTCTTTAGGGCTCCCTCGTTAGGAGACTTAATGAGCAGATAATTAGCTGCTGCTAATTCATGGATAAACACACAGCTGATAACAAATCAGGCTGATCACAGACCAGCTGGAGGTGGCTTATTAAACACACACACACACAGTTCAAATCTGTTCATTCAGATCAATTTATATAGCGCCAGTTCACAACAAAATTCATCTCAGGGCTCTGAAACATTCACACAGTTTCAACACCAGGAAGTAAAAGTTTTCTAAGGAAGCAGCAGATTGTGTCAGAGCTTCACTTCGTCTCAACCTCCCATCCTGAGCAGCTCTGAGGCGACAGTGGAAAGAAACAACTCACTTTAAACAGGAAGAAACCTCCAACAGAACCAGAACCAGGCTCAGGATGGGCGGCCATCTGCCGAGAGGACAGGAAAGAGACACAGACACACAGGAAGTCGTCCAGGTGTAGTTTCCACAGAAAGTCAAAGAAAAACTCATGGAGAGTGGAGCCAGTAAAACCAGCAACAGAGTGAGGACATGTGGACAGTTTGTCCTCCAGAAGGCTAAGCCTACAGCAGCAGTAATCCTGAGGTTGCAGGTTCACGCCCAGGTTACAGCAGGAAGGTCATCTGGAGTAAAAACAATTTCGTTCATGCGAATTTGCTCGTTGTGGCAACCTCCTAAAGAAGGGAGCAGCCGAAAGAATTAACTGACCTTTGGACTCCCACATAATAAAGAATTACAACACTCCAGCCTAGATGTGATAAATGCATGGAGCAGTTTTCCTGCATCATTTTCAGACGAGATGTTTCTGATTTCAGTGATATTGTTCAGGTGGAGGAAAGCAGTCCTGGTAACAGTTTTAATGTGGGGTTTAAAGACATCCTGATCCTAAATAACACCGAGGTTCTTTACTTTAGAACTGGAGGCCAAATTAATGCCATCCAGAGGAAGAGAAAGGCTGCAGAGTTTGTTCCTAAGATGCTCAGGTCCAAAAACCACAATCTGTCTGTCTGAGTTTAAAGCAGAAGATTAAGAGTCCTCCAGGTTTTTCTGTCTTTAAAACATGTTTGTAATCTAAGGAACTGATTTGATTCAACTGGTTTTATAGATACATATAACTGAGTATCATCAATTTATCCCATGCTGTCAAATAAATTTACCTAATGAAAGCATAAATAAAGTAAAGAGTATTGGTTCAAACACTGAACCCTGAAGAACTCCATGTCTAACTCTGGTGTCTGAAGAATATTCAGTATTAACATGAACAAACTGGAATCTATTGGATAAATATGATTTAAATAATTTTAGAGCCTTTCCTGTAATCCCGATACCTTTCACTCTCACATACATCATATCAGTCTCACAGGAGCACTACTCACTTATGACCAGTTAGTACAGTCCTGGTAATAAACTGATCCAGGTTCTAAAATTAGTTAAATCTAAACTCAAGTTAACTAAAACACAACAGATTACACCATGTTATTATTTATTGAACAAAAACAAGCCCAGACCATTAGCCCTCCACCGCCGTGCTGACAGCTGGGAGGAGCGGTTTGCTGCAGTGCATTCTGGGTAAACATCTGTCCTTTGGTCTGGTTCTGGTTCAGAAGTCTTCTGGTTCCTTCAGATGAAACTTTTCAAACCTAAGTTGAGCTACCACGTTGTTTTTAGAGAGAAGACGTTTTTAAACAAGCCATGACCTTTGACCTTTAACCTGCTACTTGAAGCCTGTAGAGTCTGAGATGGAGCTCATTTCTCTGAGCACTGCACGGTCTGACCTTCAGGGTAAATCTGCTGGGAAGATCAGCAGTTGTCTTAAATGTTTCCTCTTGTGAATAATCTTTCTCTCTGTAGAACGAAGGAGTCCAGATGACCTTTGACCCTTCCCAGATTGATGAGGTCATTGCTGATGTCTGTAATGGCAGAACTTATAGGGTAACACCTGTTGTTGATAAATCCTGATTATGTAATGACTTCTATTCCAAGTGCCATGGGTTCTCACAGAATGAAAACTGTTGAGTGTTTTTGTTCACTTCAGGTTAGATTTGGATCGTTGTAGAACCTGGTGAAAACCAGATCAGTTTGATTTTTTCCTGATACGAAGAACCCAAGAAGCGAAAGAGTGGATTTTATTTTTGTAATAAATTCAGTTGAATTCTGCGTCATTCAGAGATTATCACTGCAGCACACAGAGCTGCCTTCAGGCTCTCAGACGTCAGAGAGAAACACTTGCTGCAGAGAAAACAGACAAACCTTTATTCTTTTATTCCTGCAGGATCAAAAACTCTCTGAAAAACAAATGTTCAATCAGAGTTCAGCCTGATGCTGATCTTCTACCTTTCACGTTTTAGAGTTTTTTATTTTTCCTTCAACATAAAAACTGCCAACATCTAGATCCTTTGTGTGAGACAGTCCAATCAGCGCTCTCCTCACAGATCCAGGTGGAATCTGTGGGTCGTCTTTGGTAACTTGGTTCCAGGAGTTCTGTTCTTGTTCTGTCTAACCCTAAACCTAACCATCTTATTATTATTTTATTAATTTATTTTTTAACTCATGAAACATATGAATGCTTTACAAAAACGGTTAACATGTTAGATTATTTGAAAAACACTAAAACAAATAAATAAAACTAAATTAAATGAAAGGTTCAGGTTAAAATCAATAAATGAGGAACAAAACAAAAAGGAGTCAGTTCAGAGACCTGTGAGAAAAATGTGAGGTTGGATTGTATGTTCTGGAAAATAAGAATCATTTAAGATTTTTTAAAATAATTTTCTAGAGATGAAGCATTGTGAAACCAGCAGGGAGAACATTTCAAATTGTAGTCCAAACCGGACGTGATGAAACCCCACAGAATCTGGGAGAGACAGCAGAAGTCAGGAGAAGTTTCTGAAATTAAAAAAGACAGATTGTGTTACAGATTTGATGTGAGACTCAAATCAGAGAGTGAAGCTCATATTAACACCTCAGAGGATGGGCAGATGGGTTAGGGCACACGTGTCAAACTCAAGGCCCGCCGGCCAGATCCGGCCCTCTGTAACATTTCATCCAGCCCTCTAGTCTGGTTCAGATCGAGTCTCTGATTCTTATTTTGCTTAAAATAACTGAAGTTTTCTCTGACAGTGACTTAGAAGCCAACAATATATAGTTTTAATTTCTGTATGATCAGGTTTTTGTCTGTTTTAATGTTAAAAACTTCATTTAAAAGCTGAGTGAGGCGTAAGAAATGGCTGCTAATGATGAGCTTTTTGAAGTTTGATCTATTTGTCTGTGTTCATTAAAGTCTGTTTGCTCTAAATTCTGTATAATCTGTAACTGGGAAAAGGTCATTGATATTTCTATATGAATGAATACATCTAAAACCAATTAATGTATGTAATTTTTAATGAATATTGATTGTGATTGGCCCTTGGCTAGGACCAAATTTTTAATTTTGGCCCCCTTGCGTCACTGGGTTTGACACCGCTGGGTTAGGGGGATGGAGGAGTGCTGATGTAGATTTGAGTAGCTTTGGGGTATGAGTGGAGTTTGAGTCCATGGCGGTAGATGATGTGACCAAAGGGGATGGATTATGTAAATGGTAACGAGGAGAGGTCCAAGTTCAGAGTCTTGAGGTACTCCTTGTATAACCATAGCAGCAGGGGTAACTAAGAGTTACCTACCCTGACAAACTTCTTCCTTTTGGACAAGTAGGACTGGAACCAGGTGAGAACTGTACAAGTGATTCCAAGATAATAAGACATGCAGTCAAGAAGGATGATGTGAGAAACAAGATTGAGGAGACTGACTAAACTAAGGTGACCATAGTCTGCAGCAGTGAAAAAACCCTCTGGACTGTTGTGGACTCTAATTCAGGATAAAAAGGCTCATAGAGATTGTGAAGTGACATGTCCTTGTAAAGTCTGGGGAAGACAACTTTTTTTTGGTGGAGGGTTTGAGGTCGCCTGAAGCCATTGAGGTCCAGTGGGTCTGAGTCAGGTTTCCTTAGGACAGGTGTGTCTAACAGGGGGTACTAGGCCTGACTGCAGTGATGAGTTCAGGTGTTTGACTCCGACCTTGGATCAGCAGCTTATTTCCATGTTGACAGACATTCTGCATAAATACTCATTCACGTTTTTATTTATTTGTTTCTGTCAAAACTAAAAGCTAGAGAAGACAAACAGATGAAGTGACGGCAGAGACGATGAGAGTGCAGCTGAAAGAGTGACAACTGGATAATCCTCCTCTGATCAAAGAGCCTCCAAAGCATATAGAGATGTTTGTGAAGGATTTCACTTCTTCAACCCAAACACAGCAGCACTAACGAATAAAATGAGCTGCAGGATGGAAATGAACCACAGCTCTCCGAGGAAACTGAGCCTCTGATGTAACAGGAGGAAATCAGTTTTTTCTTTTGTTTGTCAGAGACCAAAAAGAAAGAAAGACAGGAGTCTCACAGGAGAAAAGCGAGTTGTTGCAGAGTTAGTTTTATCTGCAGTCCCTGAGCAGCAACAGAAACATTTTAAACCCCAGACCATCCCACCACCATGTGAATGTTAATGACAAGAAGATCTGAGATCCCCACAGCTCCACATGTTGGATCTGCTGAGTGTTCGCAAACCTTTTCTTAAAGGAGAAAAACTTGTTCACTCATACTGAACACAGACACTTGAGTGCAAGATCATAAAAATAATCCTGAGTGTTTTCAAGCAGGAACCAATACCAGGTGAAGCCAAAAGCCCCGTTCCCACCTGACACTAACATCTGTCCTGAGCAGCAGATTGAATCTCAATAAAGCTAAATACGGGTGTTTGGCCACAAGGTGCATTAGAAAGAAAGAAACACATGCTTGTCATGGTGATTCCTACCTTTTTTGGTAGAGCAGAAAGAGGAGGGGCAACATTTTAGGCAGAAACACAGAGTAAAGTGTAAGCCTCAGACCTACAGTTGCTGTGTAAAAACTATAGGTTGAATCAAAGAACTTCCTGACCCATGAGCAGAAGAAGGTTCTGATGTTTCTACAGGATTTTATTAAAGATTTTTTTAAAACCCAGAGGCATTAAAGCACCCCTATACAATCAGAGAGGCAAACTTTTGAACTGTGTGCTGATAACAGAATGGATGGTCCTTCTCCTCTTTAGTATGAAGGATGTGGCATCTGTGGTTTGGATCCATCTGACACCAGAACAGTTCTTCTCGTTGCCTCAGTTTTTGAAAGAAAGACAAAGAAAACACATGTTAATGATAGAAATAATACAAACATGGAGAATAGAGCAAGTAAAGCCAGCAGCAGAGTAAGGAAATGTGGTCAGTTTGTCCTCCAGCAGTCTCCGCACAAAGATCAATTTTTATGACTGCGTACACTTACTCGGTGTCGCACAATCGGCTGCCTGGTGAGAAACGGTGTTCACATCAAACTGTTTTGTATGCAACACCAACCACTCTCGGTTGAGAATCGGCGCTATCTTGTGGACGAAAATGTAGTCAAATTTTGAAGAGCCTCTCACAGAGGAGATTAGAAAAATCTATATGATACATCAATAAGAGAATATAAGGACTTTATTAATAATACATTATTTAATGACTGGCAGCGACACACTGGTTGCCGTTCTGAGCAACCAGTTGCAAGGATGTATAGCATGACTATCACTCTCTGTGCAGCACTGACAGGTGTGCAGTGGCTGCCCTGGTGGTGAAGAAATGGGGCTAAGTGCCCAACTAGCTCATCAAACTATCATCAAGAGATGAAGCTTGTCTGATCTGGAGGGGCAGCTGGTTCCAAAGTATAGGAGCTGCAACTGAGAAGGCCCATCCTCTCTATGAACCAGCCTGGTCCTCAAGACAACTAAAGACCTGATCACCTCTGTGGACCAGCCTGGTCCTCAGGACTACTAAAAACCTGATCACCTCTGTGGACCAGCCTGGTCCTCAGGGCAACTAAAGACCTGGTCAGCTCTGTGGATAAGCCTGGTCCTCAGGACAACTAAAGACCTGGTCAACTCTGTGGATAAGCCTGGTCCTCAGGACAACTAAAGACCTGATCACCTCTGTGGATCAGCCTGGTCCTCAGGACAACTAAAGACCTGATCACCTCTGTGAACCAGCCTGGACCACAGGACAACTAAAGACCTGATCACCTCTGTGAACCAGCCTGGTCCTCAGGACTACTAAAAACCTGATCACCTCTGTGGACCAGCCTGGTCCTCAGGACTACTAAAGACCTGATCACCTCTGTGGACCAGCCTGGTCCTCAGGACAACTGAACACAAATGATCATTAGATCTGAGGGATCTAGAGGGCACATAATGCTGCAGGAGGTCAGACACGTATACAGGAGCCTGTCTATTCAAGGTCTCACAGGTCAACAATAAAACTGCAGTTGTGAAAGGCTGGCCTGGCCAACACCAACAACAAAGAGTTATAATAATCCTGTGGTAATTTGCCACCTGGCCACCTGTCACTCACCTCATTAACCACTCACAGCTGTTGCAGTTTTCTCATCACACTCACCTGGGTACTTAAGGCAGTCCGATGGAGCAGCTCATCGCTGGTGCATCGTTTGCCCCTGGTAAACCTTCTGGCTTAAGACTAGCCCTCTGTAAAATTTGTGATCTTGTTATTTTCTGTGAACTCACTTTGAATTGCTAAAACAATACCTGAGTTCTTATTTTCTTGCAAGCTGGCTGCACTCCATGAACCTGTCCTCCTGGAATCTACTTACCTGCTGCGGTTACCCCTGAAGACCTGTCTGGACTGCAAACAGCAAGTTACCACCATCTGAGAAATCCGGAATTGGACCCACGACCCGACAGACTTACCTGGATGACTGGACTCACAAGGAACACCTGTAAATACTCGCCTGCACCTCGGACACTGGCCGCGGCGTTGACTCCCCACACCAACTGTAAGCTAACTAGCATAGCACTAGGAGTGTCATCACCTCAAGGCCTACCTGAACTGACAAACCCGAACTCTCTCTCTCCTCCCAGGTGCAGTTCTGTCACTGCACTTATTGTAAATAAATAACTTACCGTTACTCTTACCCGAGTCTGTCCGTTTCTGGTTTCACTCCTTCTGGCAAAACTGGTTTTCATGATAAATCCAGGTGGGAGCTAATGAAAGCACGAACAAACCATTCAGTCATTAAAAGATAAGAATGATTTCACTTTATATACAAGTCTCAGTTTGAAAATGGATCTTTTTACTGCAGAACTAATCTCTTTCTCAAAGTTAAAATTTGAATCAAGGACCACCCCGAGATCTTACCTTGAGATCACTCTAGGGTACCTAGATCTAGAGGAGAAGAACTACGATTTCCACTTGGACCAAAAATGATAACTTCAGTTTTATTTTCATTGAAGTTTATAAAATTTGAGGCCATCCAAGTTTTTATCCCGGCAAGGCAATCAAACAGTGGTTGTAATGAGAAAGAATGAATGTGCTTTAACTGAAAATAGATCTGAGTGTCATCGGCATATGAATTTTGTTTATTTGTTTTATCTATTTCCTTTTTACTGTTTTTATCTATCTATTGTACAGCACTTTGGCTACCCCTGTGGTTCTTAAAATGCGCTATATAGATAAAGTTGATTGATTGATGAATGAAATGAGATGTTAAATCTTCTAAAGATGGAACCTAAAGGGAGCATGTAAATGGAAAGTAAAGTGGTTCCAAAAATGGATAATTGGGGAAGGATCCATTCATGTTAAACATTGTTCATTTAGTTTCTTCTTAGATATTTAAAAGGTTTTCTCCAAATGTCTGTTTTAATTTTACTCTAATTGTTTAAATGTTTCACGTTTTTTGTTTGATGTCCATTTTGGATCTCACCTGAAGTGTAGTTTTTCTTTCAGACAGTCAGATTTAGGGTTATTCTTTAACTCGTAATTATTTTGTAACAGCTGTCTTTTGTGCCACCCATGGGACAGATGTTCGCTGAGCGTTGAAACCAGAGAAAAAAGGAGAGCAAAATATCTTCTTTTATTTCTCTTCTGAGAAACGATGAGCTTTGAAGCTGCTTGTCTGTCTGCCGGCAATTAAATTTCCTTAATGAAAAGATTAATATATTCACAGAGACGAAAAGAGTTCACAGGGTGAGGAAGACGAGGAGTGAAGGGGGTGAAGATGAAGGCTGGGAGGGAGAAAAGAGGGAGAGAGGGGCAGCTCAGAGAGAACAGACAGATTTTATTATAAACCTCTGCAGCATCTGCTGGAATCTATTGGAAAATATAGCGTGTGTGTGTGTGTGTGTGTTTCTTGTTGGGTATTTTTTCAAAATCTTGTTCAGATTTCAGAGACTGTCTTCTGGTTCTGACTCCAGATGTGATGCTAATGCAGAGGTGTTTCCTTCAGACGTTTCAGTGATTATTGTGTGTGTCTGCAGAGCTGTGTGTGTATTTGCAGAGCTATGTGTGTGTGTCTGTGTGTCTGCAGAGCTGTGTGTGCTGTGGCTGCTTGGACTCGTTTTTTGGGGGGGTTGGTATCTTGAGCGTCCAGCTGCTGAAACATAAAGAGCTTTTCTTCAGCAGCTCAGGCTGAAACTCTGCTGTTGGGGTCTCTTCATGTTTGGTTTCAGAGGTCAGACCAGCAGTTTGTGAAGCATCATCGTCATCATCAGTCCGTTTCGCTCCAGAACCCGTCATGGTTTGGTGTGTTCAGACAGATGAGTTAAAGGGTCGGAACACGCACCTTCGGCTGAATCCGGCTGCTTAACAAGCCAATCCTCTGAGATGAAGTCATGTTATTGAAGCAGGCAGATCTTGAAACTCTGTTAGGTTCTGGATCAGAACTTTGGAACAACCCGTGTTCCATGTGGTTAATCTGCTAAATGCTACAGTGTTGCATTCTGGGAGCTTTGAAATCTTCTGGCAGTTCAAATATTAAAATAATACCTAAAATCTTTTTTAACAGGAATGATAGAGGAAGAGTTTTGTTGGATCTAGGAAAAATTTGGACTGATCCGTCATCAGAATCTTCCATCTGTTTCCTCCAGATCCACAAATGAATTAAAACAAACCCCCTGCAGCAATTTGTGTTGTCAGTAACACTGCAACACGTGATGTAAACTAGATTAAACAATCTGCTCCAATCAGAGCGTTCCTGATCACAGGTTTAATCTAATTAACAAGTCATTGTTGGTGTGACACTCAGAGGCTTCTACATCTGTTATGAGGTGTGTTTCAAACATACAGGTATGTTGCTGTGGAACAAAATATCTCTGAACGTCAAACCTTCTACGAGTTTCTCTTCTGAAGAATTTGCAGCAGACTCATCTTCTGAGTGCAGACGTGAAGAGAATCACATGTGTTCCCTGTTGGTGGTGTGATGCTACGTTTGCTGCAGAGCTTCATGCTTCGAGTTTCATCCTGAGAGGTTTTCTCTTTGATCTGTTTCCCGCTCATCAAATGAGGCAAGGCAGCAGCCGTTAATGCATCTGTCGTAGCACCTCTCCTCCAGCATCAACAGAACTAGAATATCTGCAGCTAGGCTCACCAAAATCACAAAACCAGAAAAAACAAGTTTTAGTGGAGCGGTATTCAATTGGAAGTATCACAGCTTCATCAGTAATTTAGTGAACATCAAAGAGAAATGCTGACAGAAAGTCACAACACAACGTGCACGTTATTCAGAAGAGATTCAACAGGTTCCAAAAACTGCAGCTATTTGATTTTATTACAAAGAAATCAGCTGATCAGTGACTCAGAATCCAATCTGATCATCACTCATCAATGCCACTACACAACTACTTGATGAACTTGAACTGAGCTCAGCTCTTTATGGAGACATTTAATGATGTTTTTTTTATTTGAACAGCTGATGTATTCTGAGACCTTAGAACAAACTCGAGCTACTTCACAGAGAAAAGAGTCTGACTTTGTTCTTGGCATTGCTGGGTGGCTGCTGCCAGTCAGGTTGTTTCACATCGTAAACTCCTATCTTTGAGGAGACCCATTTTGATCAAATAAAATGCCTTTTAGTCTCATTCTTTTAAACTTTATTGCACAAGTTTTATTTGCTGTAAATGTGAAGCTTAGATTTGAGAAAATGAGCAGAGAGAAAGAGGAGCGATAAAGAAAGGTTCAGTAGAAGACTGAAACTCAAACCTGTCAGAGCGCTGACATGATGACAGAGAACCTGTCCTGAACCTGTCCCGTGTCTCCATAGCAACAGAGACAGTCAGAGAACAGGAGTTTGATCTCTGTGAAACTTGACGAGCTCTCCTGATCTGAAGCTGAGCAGCTCCAGGATCAAACAGGTTCAGGTCAGGCCTTGGTTCTGATGGCTGAAACCATCCTGCTCGTGGCTGGAACCGATTCTCCTGCTGGCGCTGTGTCAGCTAGAGTTTGGCTGATGTCGGGTCAGCAGGGAGAGGCGCCACCGTGAAGCAAATCAACCAGTTCAGCTGCAGTTACATGTGACCTTCACACTGCTGATAGCACCGTGCACAGACAGCGTGCACGGACAGCATGCACAGGAAGCTCAATGAAGCAAACCTTTACTCAGGTTCAAGCTGCATCATCATGTTGCTGCTGTAAAGTCATGAATGTTTTGTTGATTTACAACAAACAACATTCAACAACTAATAATAAACAAAAACAGACTCAGACACTGTCAGATGGAAGAACACGAAGAAGATTAATTTTAATCTCAAACCCCTTCTTTTAAACATTCATGAGTTTGTTATCTGAAGCTGCTAGAGATTCACACATTCATCCGAGAAGTTCTGATAGGTCCAAACGCCTTGGTACCACCTGACAGATCTAAATGGTACCAGCTGCACACTCCAACCAAAACCCAGGGACCTTTTTTTTAATTTATACTAAACAAGTTAATGTAGATCTAGATTAATAACCACAGCTGACATAACCCATTTATAGACTAATAGTTTACTTGTTACCAAACCCAGACCAATAGTATACTTGTTACCTAACCCAGACTAAAAGTTTACTTGTTACCTAACCCAGACCAATAGTTTACTTGTTACCTAACCCAGACCAATAGTTTACTTGTTACCTAACCCAGA